>NW_026600814.1:100000-120021 GCF_029448725.1 Salvelinus fontinalis | reverse complement strand
CATCCGACATTGTGACATCAGTGTTACATGAAAGTTGCTTTTCATTGTTACATGACAGTTGGTTGTTGTTAGACAAAGCTGCATGAAGTGTGAACTGGAACGTTCTTGGATCCACAACAAAATTTGTTATTTTGGAGAATGTGGGCATCGATCCCACTACCTCTCGCATGCTAAGCAAGCACTCTACCATTTGAGCTAATTCCCCATCCTTGTTAATTTGCCACAAGCAGCAACCAAGAGGGTCTAGTCTTGTCAGTCTATACTTTTTTATTTATTTATTTTTTATTTCACCTTTATTTAACCAGGTAGGCTAGTTGAGAACAAGTTCTCATTTGCAACTGCGACCTGGCCAAGATAAAGCATAGCAGTGTGAACAGACAACACAGAGTTACACATGGAGTAAACAATAAACAAGTCAATAACATGGTAGAAAAAAGAGAATCTATATACAATGTGTGCAAAAGGCATGAGGTAGGCAATAAATCGAATAATTACAATTTAGCAGATTAACACTGGAGTGATAAATCATCAGATGAACATGTGCAAGAAGAGATACTGGTGTGCAAAAGAGCAGAAAAGTAAATAAATAAAAGCAGTATGGGGGGTGAGGTAGGTAAATTGGGTGGGTAGTTTACAGATGGACTATGTACAGCTGCAGTGATCGGTTAGCTGCTCGGATAGCAGATTTTTAAAGTTGTTGAGGGAGATAAAAGTCTCCAACTTCAGAGATTTTTGCAATTCGTTCCAGTCGCAGGCAGCAGAGAACTGGAAGGAAAGGCGTCCAAATGAGGTTTTAGCTTTAGGGATGATCAGTGAGATACACCTGCTGGAGCGCGTGCTGCGGGTGGGTGTAGCCATCGTGACCAGTGAACTGAGATAAGGCGGCACTTTACCTAGCATAGCCTTGTAGATGACCTGGAGCCAGTGGGTCTGACGACGAACATGTAGCGAGGGCCAGCCGACTAGGGCATACAGGTTGCAGTGGTGGGTCGTATAAGGTGCTTTAGTAACAAAACGAATGGCACTGTGATAAACTGCGTCCAGTTTGCTGAGTAGAGTGTTGGAAGCTATTTTGTAGATGACATCGCCGAAGTCGAGGATCGGTAGGATAGTCAGTTTTACTAGGGTAAGTTTGGCGGCGTGAGTGAAGGAGGCTTTGTTGCGGAATAGAAAGCCGATTCTTGATTTGATTTTGGATTGGAGATGTTTGATATGAGTCTGGAAGGAGAGTTTGCAGTCTAGCCAGACACCTAGGTACTTATAGATGTCCACATATTCTAGGTCGGAACCGTCCAGGGTGGTGATGCTAGTCGGGCGTGCGGGTGCAGGCAGCGAACGGTTGAAAAGCATGCATTTGGTTTTACTAGCGTTTAAGAGCAGTTGGAGGCCACGGAAGGAGTGTTGTATGGCATTGAAGCTCGTTTGGAGGTTAGATAGCACAGTGTCCAAGGAAGGGCCGGAAGTATATAGAATGGTGTCGTCTGCGTAGAGGTGGATTAGGGAATCGCCCGCAGCAAGAGCAACATCATTGATGTATACAGAGAAAAGAGTCGGCCCGAGAATTGAACCCTGTGGTACCCCCATAGAGACTGCCAGAGGACCGGACAACATGCCCTCCGATTTGACACACTGAACTCTGTCTGCAAAGTAGTTGGTGAACCAGGCAAGGCAGTCATTAGAAAAACCGAGGCTACCGAGTCTGCCGATAAGAATATGGTGATTGACAGAGTCGAAAGCTTTGGCCAGGTCGATGAAGACGGCTGCACAGTAATGTCTTTTATCGATGGCGGTTATGATGTCGTTTAGTACCTTGAGCGTGGCTGAGGTGCACCCGTGACCGGCTCGGAAACCGGATTGCACAGCGGAGAAGGTACGGTGGGATTCGAGATGGTCAGTGATCTGTTTGTTGACTTGGCTTTCGAAGACCTTAGATAGGCAGGGCAGGATGGATATAGGTCTGTAACAGTTTGGGTCCAGGGTGTCTCCCCCTTTGAAGAGGGGGATGACCGCGGCAGCTTTCCAATCCTTGGGGATCTCAGATGATACGAAGGAGAGGTTGAACAGGCTGGTGATAGGGGGTGCGACAATGGCGGCGGACAGTTTCAGGAATAGGGGGTCCAGATTGTCAAGCCCAGCTGATTTGTATGGGTCCAGGTTTTCCAGCTCTTTCAGAACATCTGCTATCTGGATTTGGGTAAAGGAGAAGCTGGGGAGGCTTGGGCGAGTAGCAGCGGGGGGGGCGGGGCTGTTGGCCAAGGTTGGAGTCGCCAGGAGGAAGGCATGGCCAGCCATTGAGAAATGCTTGTTGAAGTCTTCGATTATCACGGATTTATCGGTGGTGACCGTGTTACCTAGCCTCAGTGCAGTGGGCAGCTGGGAGGAGGTGCTCTTGTTCTCCATGGACTTTACAGTATCCCAGAACTTTTTGGAGTTAGAGCTACAGGATGCGAATTTCTGCTTGAAAAAGCTGGCCTTTGCTTTCCTGACTGACTGCGTGTATTGGTTCCTGACTTCCCTGAACAGTTGCATATCGCGGGGGCTCTTCGATGCTATTGCAGTTCGCCACAGGATGTTTTTGTGCTGGTCGAGGGCAGTCAGGTCTGGAGTGAACCAAGGGCTATATCTGTTTTTGGTTCTGCATTTTTTGAACGGAGCATGCTTGTCTAATATGGTGAGGAAGTAACATTTAAAGAATGACCAGGCATCCTCAACTGACGGGATGAGGTCAATATCCTTCCAGGGTACCCGGGCCAGGTCGATTAGAAAGGCCTGCTCGCTGAAGTGTTTTAGGGAGCGTTTGACAGTGATGAGGGGTGGTCGTTTGACCGCGGACCCGTGGCGGATACAGGCAATGAGGCAGTGATCGCTGAGATCTTGATTGAAGACAGCAGAGGTGTATTTGGAGGGCAGGTTGGTCAGGATAATGTCTATTAGGGTGCCCATGTTTACGGATTTAAGGTTGTACCTGGTGGGTTCCTTGATGATTTGTGTGAGATTGAGGGCATCAAGCTTGGATTGTAGGACTGCCGGGGTGTTAAGCATATCCCAGTTTAGGTCACCTAACAGAACAAACTCTGAAGCTAGATGGGGAGCGATCAATTCACAGATGGTGTCCAGGGCACAGCTGGGAGCTGAGGGGGGTCGGTAGCAGGCGGCAACAGTGAGAGACTTATTTCTGGAGAGATTAATTTTTAAAATTAGAAGTTCGAACTGTTTGGGCATAGACCTGGAAAGTATGACAGAACTTTGCAGGCTATCTCTGCAGTAGATTGCAACTCCTCCCCCTTTGGCAGTTCTATCTTGACGGAAAGTGTTATAGTTGGGTATGGAAATCTCAGAATTTTTGGTGGCCTTCCTAAGCCAGGATTCGGACACGGCAAGGACATCAGGATTGGCAGAGTGTGCTAAAGCGGTGAGTAAGGCAAACTTAGGGAGGAGGCTTCTGATGTTGACATGCATGAGGCCAAGGCTTTTTCGATCGCAGAAGTCAACAAATGAGGGTGACTGGGGACATGCAGGGCCTGGGTTTACCTCCACATCACCCGAGGAACAGAGGAGTAGTAGGATGAGGGTGCGGCTAAAGGCTATCAAAACTGGTCGCCTAGAGCGTTGGGGACAAAGAATAAAAGGAGCAGATTTATGGGCGTGGTAGAATAGATTCTGGGCATAATGTGCAGACAGGGGTATGGAGGGGCGCGGGTACAGCGGAGGCAAGCCCAGGCACTGGGTGATGATAAGAGAGGTTGTATCTCTGGACATGCTGGTCTCAATGGGTGAGGTCACCGCATGTGTGGGGGGTGGGACAAAGGGGGTATCAGAGGTACGGAGAGTGGAACTACAGGGTCCATTGCAAACCAAAACAATGATAATGAAAACTAGCCTGAACAACAGTATGCAAGGCATATTGATATTTGAGAGAGACATACAATAAGGCATAAAGTGATTGCAGGTCTTGATTGGGAGAGCTAGCTAAAACAACAGGTAAGATAACAGCAGCAATAACAGGGTGTTAGTCTAACACAGCAACAACAGGTAAAAATGGCGACGACTAGGCAGAGAGGGTCGGATTAACTACACACAGATCCTGAGTTAAAGTACAGAGCCGACAGGTAAAGCACAAATAAACAGAATGGAGTACCGTGAATTAATGGACAGTCAAGCATGCATCAGCTATGTAGCCAAGTGATCATAGTGTCCAGGGGGCAGCCGTAGATGGAGCAGAGGAGGCCTCCACTAAGCTAGCACGCGGCGTATAAAGTTAGTAGCCCGGGGGGTGGTCTGCTCAGACGGAGGGGGTCTGGCGCAGTGGCGCTAGCGCTAGCTCTTCAGCTAGCCGGCAGATGGGCCTAGCTCGAGGCTAGCTCAAGGCTAACTGGTGCTTGCTTCGGGACAGTGGTGTTAGCCAGTAGTAGCCACTCGGTTGCAGCTAGCTAGCTGTGATGATACGGTGTAATTGTCCAGAGCTTGCGTCAGGAATCCGGTGATGTGGTAGAGAGAAAGCAGTCCTATATGCTCTGGGTTGATATCGCGCTTGCAGCTAGCCGGCAGATGGGCCTAGCTCGAGGCTAGCTCAAGGCTAACTGGTGCTTGCTTCGGGACAGAGGTGTTAGCCAGTAGTAGCCACTCGGTTGCAGCTAGCTAGCTGTGATGATACGGTGTAATTGTCCAGAGCTTGCGTCAGGAATCCGGTGATGTGGTAGAGAAAAAAGCAGTCCTATATGCTCTCGGTTGATATCGCGCTTGCAGACTGGTATGTATTGGCCCGGTATTGAAGCTGGCTGTGTCCGAGTTGAGGGTGAAGACCGCAGCAGTGGCTAACTGACTACTAGCTAGTAGCTAGTTATCTGGCTAGCTTCAGCTTGGGGTTACGGTTCTAAAGTATAAAAAAAATAGCAGGTCCGTACCACATTGGGTGAGGCGGAATGTAGGAATGTATATTCAGTTCCTAGATGGAAAGTGAAAGTAAAATATATACGAAATGTATACGAAAAATACGAAGACTATTTACTATTTACTATTTACACGCTACAGGACAATACAGGACAATACAAACACACGTCCGACTGCTACGCCATGTTGGTGTACTTGTTAGTTCTTGCGCCAGCACTGGCCGAGGCTCTGTGCATCCTAAAAATGTCGCTTAGCAGCAAGCGGCCGGTTAGCTCAGTTGGTTAGAGCGTGGTGCTAATAACACCAGTTCTATCTTTATCCTCTGCTTTGGCTTCAAGGAAACTTCCCACAGCTTTGTTTGTGGTCATCAATTGTGTGTGCCTACTGCTCCTCTGAAAGTTAGTGAGGTCATTCTTTTTCATCCGACATTGTGACATCAGTGTTACATGAAAGTTGCTTGTCGTTGTTACATGACAGTAGGTTGTTGTTAGACAAAGCTGCATGAAGTGTGAACTGGAACGTTCTTGGATCCACAACAAAATGTGTTATTTTGGAGAATGTGGGCATCGATCCCACTACCTCTCGCATGCTAAGCAAGCACGCTACCATTTGAGCTAATTCCCCATCCTTGTTAATTTGCCACAAGCAGCAACCAAGAGGGTCTAGTCTTGTCAGGCTATACTGTTGGTGTACTTGTTAGTTCTTGCGCCAGCACTGGCCGAGGCTCTGTGCATCCTAAAAATGTCGCTCGTAGCAAGCGGCCGGTTAGCTCAGTTGGTTAGAGCGTGGTGCTAATAACTCCAAGGTCGTGGGTTCGATCCCCGTACTGGCCATGAGGAACATTTTGAGTGTCAAAATCAGGAGTCACTTGCATGTGTATGGTCAAGTGTGCCACATAATTAATATTAGTGACGTGCCGAAATAGCTCAGTTGGGAGAGCGTTAGACTGAAGATCTAAAGGTCCCTGGTTTGATCCCGGGTTTCGGCATTAGTTGTCGTTCTATCTTTATCCTCTGCTTTGCCTACAAGGAAACTTCGCACAGCTTTTTTCGTGGGCATCAATTGTGTGTGCCTACAGCTCCTCTGAAAGTTAGTCGTGTCATTCTTTTACATCCGACATTGTGACATCAGTGTTACATGAAAGTTGCTTTTCATTGTTACATGACAGTTGGTTGTTGTTAGACAAAGCTGCATGAAGTGTGAACTGGAACGTTCTTGGATCCACAACAAAATTTGTTATTTTGGAGAATGTGGGCATCGATCCCACTACCTCTCGCATGCTAAGCAAGCACTCTACCATTTGAGCTAATTCCCCATCCTTGTTAATTTGCCACAAGCAGCAACCAAGAGGGTCTAGTCTTGTCAGTCTATACTGTTGGTGTACTTGTTAGTTCTTGCGCCAGCACTGGCCGAGGCTCTGTGCATCCTAAAAATGTCGCTTCGTAGCAAGCGGCCGGTTAGCTCAGTTGGTTAGAGAGTGGTGCTAATAACTCCAAGGTCGTGGGTTCGATCCCGGTACTGGCCATGAGGTACATTTTGAGTGTCAAAATCAGGAGTCACTTGCATGTGTATGGTCAAGTGTGCCACATAATTAATATTAGTGACATGCTGAAATAGCTCAGTTGGGAGAGCGTTAGACTGAAGATCTAAAGGTCCCTGGTTCGATCCCGGGTTTCGGCATTAGTTGTCGTTCTATCTTTATCCTCTGCTTTGCCTACAAGGAAACTTCGCACAGCTTTTTTCGTGGGCATCAATTGTGTGTGCCTACAGCTCCTCGGAAAGTTAGTCGTGTCATTCTTTTACATCCGACATTGTGACATCAGTGTTACATGAAAGTTGCTTTTC
This sequence comes from Salvelinus fontinalis, assembly GCF_029448725.1. Classification (NCBI taxonomy): domain Eukaryota; kingdom Metazoa; phylum Chordata; class Actinopteri; order Salmoniformes; family Salmonidae; genus Salvelinus; species Salvelinus fontinalis. The sequence continues at coordinate 113,286 of NW_026600814.1, read as the reverse complement.
ATTGTTACATGACAGTTGGTTGTTGTTAGACAAAGCTGCATGAAGTGTGAACTGGAACGTTCTTGGATCCACAACAAAATATGTTATTTTGGAGAATGTGGGCATCGATCCCACTACCTCTCGCATGCTAAGCAAGCACTCTACCATTTGAGCTAATTCCCCATCCTTGTTAGTTTGCCACAAGCAGCAACCAAGAGGGTCTAGTCTTGTCAGGCTATACTGTTGGTGTACTTGTTAGTTCTTGCGCCAGCACTTGCCGAGGCTCTGTGCATCCTAAAAATATCGCTTCGTAGCAAGCGGCCGGTTAGCTCAGTTGGTTAGAGCGTGGTGCTAATAACGCCAAGGTCGTGGGTTCGATCCCCGTACTGGCCATGAGGTACATTTTGAGTGTCAAAATCAGGAGTCACTTGCATGTGTATGGTCAAGTGTGCCACATAATTAATATTAGTGACTTGCCGAAATAGCTCAGTTGGGAGAGCGTTAGACTGAAGATCTAAAGGTCCCTGGTTCGATCCCGGGTTTCGGCATTAGTTGTCGTTCAATCTTTATCCTCTGCTTTGCCTACAAGGAAACTTCGCACAGCTTTTTTTGTGGGCATCAATTGTGTGTGCCTACAGCTCCTCGGAAAGTTAGTCGTGTCATTCTTTTTCATCCGACATTGTGACATCAGTGTTACATGAAAGTTGCTTTTCATTGTTACATGACAGTTGGTTGTTGTTAGACAAAGCTGCATGAAGTGTGAACTGGAACGTTCTTGGATCCACAACAAAATGTGTTATTTTGGAGAATGTGGGCATCGATCCCACTACCTCTCGCATGCTAAGCAAGCACGCTACCATTTGAGCTAATTCCCCATCCTTGTTAATTTGCCACAAGCAGCAACCAAGAGGGTCTAGTCTTGTCAGGCTATACTGTTGGTGTACTTGTTAGTTCTTGCGCCAGCACTGGCCGAGGCTCTGTGCATCCTAAAAATGTCGCTTCGTAGCAAGCGGCCGGTTAGCTCAGTTGGTTAGAGCGTGGTGCTAATAACACCAGTTCTATCTTTATCCTCTGCTTTGGCTTCAAGGAAACTTCCCACAGCTTTGTTTGTGGTCATCAATTGTGTGTGCCTACTGCTCCTCTGAAAGTTAGTGAGGTCATTCTTTTTCATCCGACATTGTGACATCAGTGTTACATGAAAGTTGCTTGTCGTTGTTACATGACAGTAGGTTGTTGTTAGACAAAGCTGCATGAAGTGTGAACTGGAACGTTCTTGGATCCACAACAAAATGTGTTATTTTGGAGAATGTGGGCATCGATCCCACTACCTCTCGCATGCTAAGCAAGCACGCTACCAATTGAGCTAATTCCCCATCCTTGTTAATTTGCCACAAGCAGCAACCAAGAGGGTCTAGTCTTGTCAGGCTATACTGTTGGTGTACTTGTTAGTTCTTGCGCCAGCACTGGCCGAGGCTCTGTGCATCCTAAAAATGTCGCTCGTAGCAAGCGGCCGGTTAGCTCAGTTGGTTAGAGCGTGGTGCTAATAACTCCAAGGTCGTGGGTTCGATCCCCGTACTGGCCATGAGGAACATTTTGAGTGTCAAAATCAGGAGTCACTTGCATGTGTATGGTCAAGTGTGCCACATAATTAATATTAGTGACGTGCCGAAATAGCTCAGTTGGGAGAGCGTTAGACTGAAGATCTAAAGGTCCCTGGTTTGATCCCGGGTTTCGGCATTAGTTGTCGTTCTATCTTTATCCTCTGCTTTGCCTACAAGGAAACTTCGCACAGCTTTTTTCGTGGGCATCAATTGTGTGTGCCTACAGCTCCTCTGAAAGTTAGTCGTGTCATTCTTTTACATCCGACATTGTGACATCAGTGTTACATGAAAGTTGCTTTTCATTGTTACATGACAGTTGGTTGTTGTTAGACAAAGCTGCATGAAGTGTGAACTGGAACGTTCTTGGATCCACAACAAAATTTGTTATTTTGGAGAATGTGGGCATCGATCCCACTACCTCTCGCATGCTAAGCAAGCACTCTACCATTTGAGCTAATTCCCCATCCTTGTTAATTTGCCACAAGCAGCAACCAAGAGGGTCTAGTCTTGTCAGGCTATACTGTTGGTGTACTTGTTAGTTCTTGCGCCAGCACTTGCCGAGGCTCTGTGCATCCTAAAAATATCACTTCGTAGCAAGCGGCCGGTTAGCTCAGTTGGTTAGAGCGTGGTGCTAATAACGCCAAGGTCGTGGGTTCGATCCCCGTACTGGCCATGAGGTACATTTTGAGTGTCAAAATCAGGAGTCACTTGCATGTGTATGGTCAAGTGTGCCACATAATTAATATTAGTGACTTGCCGAAATAGCTCAGTTGGGAGAGCGTTAGACTGAAGATCTAAAGGTCCCTGGTTCGATCCCGGGTTTCGGCATTAGTTGTCGTTCAATCTTTATCCTCTGCTTTGCCTACAAGGAAACTTCGCACAGCTTTTTTTGTGGGCATCAATTGTGTGTGCCTACAGCTCCTCGGAAAGTTAGTCGTGTCATTCTTTTTCATCCGACATTGTGACATCAGTGTTACATGAAAGTTGCTTTTCATTGTTACATGACAGTTGGTTGTTGTTAGACAAAGCTGCATGAAGTGTGAACTGGAACGTTCTTGGATCCACAACAAAATGTGTTATTTTGGAGAATGTGGGCATCGATCCCACTACCTCTCGCATGCTAAGCAAGCACGCTACCATTTGAGCTAATTCCCCATCCTTGTTAATTTGCCACAAGCAGCAACCAAGAGGGTCTAGTCTTGTCAGGCTATACTGTTGGTGTACTTGTTAGTTCTTGCGCCAGCACTGGCCGAGGCTCTGTGCATCCTAAAAATGTTGCTCGTAGCAAGCGGCCGGTTAGCTCAGTTGGTTAGAGCGTGGTGCTAATAACTCCAAGGACGTGGGTTCGATCCCGGTACTGGCCATGAGGTACATTTTGAGTGTCAAAATCAGGAGTCACTTGCATGTGTATGGTCAAGTGTGCCACATAATTAATATTAGTGACATGCTGAAATAGCTCAGTTGGGAGAGCGTTAGACTGAAGATCTAAAGGTCCCTGGTTCGATCCCGGGTTTCGGCATTAGTTGTCGTTCTATCTTTATCCTCTGCTTTGCCTACAAGGAAACTTCGCACAGCTTTTTTCGTGGGCATCAATTGTGTGTGCCTACAGCTCCTCGGAAAGTTAGTCGTGTCATTCTTTTACATCCGACATTGTGACATCAGTGTTACATGAAAGTTGCTTTTCATTGTTACATGACAGTTGGTTGTTGTTAGACAAAGCTGCATGAAGTGTGAACTGGAACGTTCTTGGATCCACAACAAAATATGTTATTTTGGAGAATGTGGGCATCGATCCCACTACCTCTCGCATGCTAAGCAAGCACTCTACCATTTGAGCTAATTCCCCATCCTTGTTAGTTTGCCACAAGCAGCAACCAAGAGGGTCTAGTCTTGTCAGGCTATACTGTTGGTGTACTTGTTAGTTCTTGCGCCAGCACTTGCCGAGGCTCTGTGCATCCTAAAAATATCGCTTCGTAGCAAGCGGCCGGTTAGCTCAGTTGGTTAGAGCGTGGTGCTAATAACGCCAAGGTCGTGGGTTCGATCCCCGTACTGGCCATGAGGTACATTTTGAGTGTCAAAATCAGGAGTCACTTGCATGTGTATGGTCAAGTGTGCCACATAATTAATATTAGTGACTTGCCGAAATAGCTCAGTTGGGAGAGCGTTAGACTGAAGATCTAAAGGTCCCTGGTTCGATCCCGGGTTTCGGCATTAGTTGTCGTTCAATCTTTATCCTCTGCTTTGCCTACAAGGAAACTTCGCACAGCTTTTTTTGTGTGCATCAATTGTGTGTGCCTACAGCTCCTCGGAAAGTTAGTCGTGTCATTCTTTTACATCCGACATTGTGACATCAGTGTTACATGAAAGTTGCTTTTCATTGTTACATGACAGTTGGTTGTTGTTAGACAAAGCTGCATGAAGTGTGAACTGGAACGTTCTTGGATCCACAACAAAATGTGTTATTTTGGAGAATGTGGGCATCGATCCCACTACCTCTCGCATGCTAAGCAAGCACTCTACCATTTGAGCTAATTCCCCATCCTTGTTAATTTGCCACAAGCAGCAACCAAGAGGGTCTAGTCTTGTCAGGCTATACTGTTGGTGTACTTGTTAGTTCTTGCGCCAGCACTGGCCGAGGCTCTGTGCATCCTAAAAATGTCGCTTCGTAGCAAGCGGCCGGTTAGCTCAGTTGGTTAGAGCGTGGTGCTAATAACACCAGTTCTATCTTTATCCTCTGCTTTGGCTTCAAGGAAACTTCCCACAGCTTTGTTTGTGGTCATCAATTGTGTGTGCCTACTGCTCCTCTGAAAGTTAGTGAGGTCATTCTTTTTCATCCGACATTGTGACATCAGTGTTACATGAAAGTTGCTTGTCGTTGTTACATGACAGTAGGTTGTTGTTAGACAAAGCTGCATGAAGTGTGAACTGGAACGTTCTTGGATCCACAACAAAATGTGTTATTTTGGAGAATGTGGGCATCGATCCCACTACCTCTCGCATGGTAAGCAAGCACGCTACCATTTGAGCTAATTCCCCATCCTTGTTAATTTGCCACAAGCAGCAACCAAGAGGGTCTAGTCTTGTCAGGCTATACTGTTGGTGTACTTGTTAGTACTGGCCGAGGCTCTGTGCATCCTAAAAATGTCGCTTCGTAGCAAGCGGCCGGTTAGCTCAGTTGGTTAGAGCGTGGTGCTAATAACTCCAAGGTCGTGGGTTCGATCCCCGTGCTGGCCATGAGGTACATTTTGAGTGTCAAAATCAGGAGTCACTTGCATGTGTATGGTCAAGTGTGCCACATAATTAATATTAGTGACATGCTGAAATAGCTCAGTTGGGAGAGCGTTAGACTGAAGTTCTAAAGGTCCCTGGTTCGATCCCGGGTTTCGGCATTAGTTGTCGTTCGATCTTTATCCTCTGCTTTGCCTACAAGGAAACTTCGCACAGCTTTTTTTGTGGGCATCAATTGTGTGTGCCTACAGCTCCTCGGAAAGTTAGTCGTGTCATTCTTTTACATCCGACATTGTGACATCAGTGTTACATGAAAGTTGCTTTTCATTGTTACATGACAGTTGGTTGTTGTTAGACAAAGCTGCATGAAGTGTGAACTGGAACGTTCTTGGATCCACAACAAAATGTGTTATTTTGGAGAATGTGGGCATCGATCCCACTACCTCTCGCATGCTAAGCAAGCACTCTACCATTTGAGCTAATTCCCCATCCTTGTTAATTTGCCACAAGCAGCAACCAAGAGGGTCTAGTCTTGTCAGGCTATACTGTTGGTGTACTTGTTAGTTCTTGCGCCAGCACTGGCCGAGGCTCTGTGCATCCTAAAAATGTCGCTTCGTAGCAAGCGGCCGGTTAGCTCAGTTGGTTAGAGCGTGGTGCTAATAACGCCAAGGTCGTGGGTTCGATCCCCGTACTGGCCATGAGGTACATTTTGAGTGTCAAAATCAGGAGTCACTTGCATGTGTATGGTCAAGTGTGCCACATAATTAATATTAGTGATGTGCCGAAATAGCTCAGTTGGGAGAGCGTTAGACTGAAGATCTAAAGGTCCCTGGTTCGATCCCGGGTTTCGGCATTAGTTGTCGTTCAATCTTTATCCTCTGCTTTGCCTACAAGGAAACTTCGCACAGCTTTTTTTGTGGGCATCAATTGTGTGTGCCTACAGCTCCTCGGAAAGTTAGTCGTGTCATTCTTTTACATCCGACATTGTGACATCAGTGTTACATGAAAGTTGCTTTTCATTGTTACATGACAGTTGGTTGTTGTTAGACAAAGCTGCATGAAGTGTGAACTGGAACGTTCTTGGATCCACAACAAAATGTGTTATTTTGGAGAATGTGGGCATCGATCCCACTACCTCTCGCATGCTAAGCAAGCACTCTACCATTTGAGCTAATTCCCCATCCTTGTTAATTTGCCACAAGCAGCAACCAAGAGGGTCTAGTCTTGTCAGGCTATACTGTTGGTGTACTTGTTAGTTCTTGCGCCAGCACTGGCCGAGGCTCTGCGCATCCTAAAAATGTCGCTTCGTAGCAAGCGGCCGGTTAGCTCAGTTGGTTAGAGCGTGGTGCTAATAACGCCAGTTCTATCTTTATCCTCTGCTTTGGCTTCAAGGAAACTTCCCACAGCTTTGTTTGTGGTCATCAATTGTGTGTGCCTACTGCTCCTCTGAAAGTTAGTGAGGTCATTCTTTTTCATCCGACATTGTGACATCAGTGTTACATGAAAGTTGCTTGTCGTTGTTACATGACAGTAGGTTGTTGTTAGACAAAGCTGCATGAAGTGTGAACTGGAACGTTCTTGGATCCACAACAAAATGTGTTATTTTGGAGAATGTGGGCATCGATCCCACTACCTCTCGCATGGTAAGCAAGCACTCTACCATTTGAGCTAATTCCCCATCCTTGTTAATTTGCCACAAGCAGCAACCAAGAGGGTCTAGTCTTGTCAGGCTATACTGTTGGTGTACTTGTTAGTTCTTGCGCCAGCACTGGCCGAGGCTCTGTGCATCCTAAAAATGTCGCTACGTAGCAAGCGGCCGGTTAGCTCAGTTGGTTAGAGCGTGGTGCTAATAACGCCAAGGTCGTGGGTTCGATCCCCGTACTGGCCATGAGGTACATTTTGAGTGTCAAAATCAGGAGTCACTTGCATGTGTATGGTCAAGTGTGCCACATAATTAATATTAGTGACTTGCCGAAATAGCTGAGTTGGGAGAGCGTTAGACTGAAGATCTAAAGGTCCCTGGTTCGATCCCGGGTTTCGGCATCAGTTGTCGTTCAATCTTTATCCTCTGCTTTGCCTACAAGGAAACTTCGCACAGCTTTGTTTGTGGGCATCAATTGTGTGTGCCTACAGCTCCTCTGAAAGTTAGTCGTGTCATTCTTTTACATCCGACATTGTGACATCAGTGTTACATGAAAGTTGCTTTTCATTGTTACATGACAGTTGGTTGTTGTTAGACAAAGCTGCATGAAGTGTGAACTGGAACGTTCTTGGATCCACAACAAAATTTGTTATTTTGGAGAATGTGGGCATCGATCCCACTACCTCTCGCATGCTAAGCAAGCACTCTACCATTTGAGCTAATTCCCCATCCTTGTTAATTTGCCACAAGCAGCAACCAAGAGGGTCTAGTCTTGTCAGTCTATACTGTTGGTGTACTTGTTAGTTCTTGCGCCAGCACTGGCCGAGGCTCTGTGCATCCTAAAAATGTCGCTTCGTAGCAAGCGGCCGGTTAGCTCAGTTGGTTAGAGCGTGGTGCTAATAACTCCAAGGTCGTGGGTTCGATCCCCGTACTGGCCATGAGGTACATTTTGAGTGTCAAAATCAGGAGTCACTTGCATGTGTATGGTCAAGTGTGCCACATAATTAATATTAGTGACATGCTGAAATAGCTCAGTTGGGAGAGCGTTAGACTGAAGATCTAAAGGTCCCTGGTTCGATCCCGGGTTTCGGCATTAGTTGTCGTTCTATCTTTATCCTCTGCTTTGCCTACAAGGAAACTTCGCACAGCTTTTTTCGTGGGCATCAATTGTGTGTGCCTACAGCTCCTCGGAAAGTTAGTCGTGTCATTCTTTTACATCCGACATTGTGACATCAGTGTTACATGAAAGTTGCTTTTCATTGTTACATGACAGTTGGTTGTTGTTAGACAAAGCTGCATGAAGTGTGAACTGGAACGTTCTTGGATCCACAACAAAATGTGTTATTTTGGAGAATGTGGGCATCGATCCCACTACCTCTCGCATGCTAAGCAAGCACTCTACCATTTGAGCTAATTCCCCATCCTTGTTAATTTGCCACAAGCAGCAACCAAGAGGGTCTAGTCTTGTCAGGCTATACTGTTGGTGTACTTGTTAGTTCTTGCGCCAGCACTGGCCGAGGCTCTGTGCATCCTAAAAATGTCGCTTCGTAGCAAGCGGCCGGTTAGCTCAGTTGGTTAGAGCGTGGTGCTAATAACGCCAATGTCGTCGGTTCGATCCCCGTACTGGCTATGAGGTACATTTTGAGTGTCAAAATCAGGAGTCACTTGCATGTGTATGGTCAAGTGTGCCACATAATTAATATTAGTGACTTGCCGAAATAGCTCAGTTGGGAGAGCGTTAGACTGAAGATCTAAAGGTCCCTGGTTCGATCCCGGGTTTCGGCATTAGTTGTCGTTCAATCTTTATCCTCTGCTTTGCCTACAAGGAAACTTCGCACAGCTTTTTTTGTGGGCATCAATTGTGTGTGCCTACAGCTCCTCGGAAAGTTAGTCGTGTCATTCTTTTACATCCGACATTGTGACATCAGTGTTACATGAAAGTTGCTTTTCATTGTTACATGACAGTTGGTTGTTGTTAGACAAAGCTGCATGAAGTGTGAACTGGAACGTTCTTGGATCCACAACAAAATGTGTTATTTTGGAGAATGTGGGCATCGATCCCACTACCTCTCGCATGCTAAGCAAGCACTCTACCATTTGAGCTAATTCCCCATCCTTGTTAATTTGCCACAAGCAGCAACCAAGAGGGTCTAGTCTTGTCAGGCTATACTGTTGGTGTACTTGTTAGTTCTTGCGCCAGCACTGGCCGAGGCTCTGTGCATCCTAAAAATGTCGCTTCGTAGCAAGCGGCCGGTTAGCTCAGTTGGTTAGAGCGTGGTGCTAATAACACCAGTTCTATCTTTATCCTCTGCTTTGGCTTTAAGGAAACTTCCCACAGCTTTGTTTGTGGTCATCAATTGTGTGTGCCTACTGCTCCTCTGAAAGTTATTGAGGTCATTCTTTTTCATCCGACATTGTGACATCAGTGTTACATGAAAGTTGCTTGTCGTTGTTACATGACAGTAGGTTGTTGTTAGACAAAGCTGCATGAAGTGTGAACTGGAACGTTCTTGGATCCACAACAAAATGTGTTATTTTGGAGAATGTGGGCATCGATCCCACTACCTCTCGCATGGTAAGCAAGCACGCTACCATTTGAGCTAATTCCCCATCCTTGTTAATTTGCCACAAGCAGCAACCAAGAGGGTCTAGTCTTGTCAGGCTATACTGTTGGTGTACTTGTTAGTTTTTGCGCCAGCACTGGCCGAGGCTCTGTGCATCCTAAAAATGTCGCTTCGTAGCAAGCGGCCGGTTAGCTCAGTTGGTTAGAGCGTGGGGCTAATAACTCCAAGGTCGTGGGTTCGATCCCCGTGCTGGCCATGAGGTACATTTTGAGTGTCAAAATCAGGAGTCACTTGCATGTGTATGGTCAAGTGTGCCACATAATTAATATTAGTGACATGCTGAAATAGCTCAGTTGGGAGAGCGTTAGACTGAAGTTCTAAAGGTCCCTGGTTCGATCCCGGATTTCGGCATTAGTTGTTGTTCGATCTTTATCCTCTGCTTTGCCTACAAGGAAACTTCGCACAGCTTTTTTTGTGGGCATCAATTGTGTGTGCCTACAGCTCCTCGGAAAGTTAGTCGTGTCATTCTTTTACATCCGACATTGTGACATCAGTGTTACATGAAAGTTGCTTTTCATTGTTACATGACAGTTGGTTGTTGTTAGACAAAGCTGCATGAAGTGTGAACTGGAACGTTCTTGGATCCACAACAAAATGTGTTATTTTGGAGAATGTGGGCATCGATCCCACTACCTCTCGCATGCTAAGCAAGCACTCTACCATTTGAGCTAATTCCCCATCCTTGTTAACTTGCCACAAGCAGCAACCAAGAGGGTCTAGTCTTGTCAGGCTATACTGTTGGTGTACTTGTTAGTTCTTGCGCCAGCACTGGCCGAGGCTCTGTGCATCCTAAAAATGTCGCTTCGTAGCAAGCGGCCGGTTAGCTCAGTTGGTTAGAGCGTGGTGCTAATAACGCCAAGGTCGTGGGTTCGATCCCCGTACTGGCCATGAGGTACATTTTGAGTGTCAAAATCAGGAGTCACTTGCATGTGTATGGTCAAGTGTGCCACATAATTAATATTAGTGACTTGCCGAAATAGCTCAGTTGGGAGAGCGTTAGACTAAAGGTCCCTGGTTCGATCCCGGGTTTCGGCATTAGTTGTCGTTCAATCTTTATCCTCTGCTTTGCCTACAAGGAAACTTCGCACAGCTTTTTTTGTGGGCATCAATTGTGTGTGCCTACAGCTCCTCGGAAAGTTAGTCGTGTCATTCTTTTACATCCGACATTGTGACATCAGTGTTACATGAAAGTTGCTTTTCATTGTTACATGACAGTTGGTTGTTGTTAGACAAAGCTGCATGAAGTGTGAACTGGAACGTTCTTGGATCCACAACAAAATGTGTTATTTTGGAGAATGTGGGCATCGATCCCACTACCTCTCGCATGCTAAGCAAGCACTCTACCATTTGAGCTAATTCCCCATCCTTGTTAATTTGCCACAAGCAGCAACCAAGAGGGTCTAGTCTTGTCAGGCTATACTGTTGGTGTACTTGTTAGTTCTTGCGCCAGCACTGGCCGAGGCTCTGTGCATCCTAAAAATGTCGCTTCGTAGCAAGCGGCCGGTTAGCTCAGTTGGTTAGAGCGTGGTGCTAATAACTCCAAGGACGTGGGTTCGATCCCCGTACTGGCCATGAGGTACATTTTGAGTGTCAAAATCAGGAGTCACTTGCATGTGTATGGTCAAGTGTGCCACATAATTAATATTAGTGACATGCTGAAATAGCTCAGTTGGGAGAGCGTTAGACTGAAGATCTAAAGGTCCCTGGTTCGATCCCGGGTTTCGGCATTAGTTGTCGTTCTATCTTTATCCTCTGCTTTGCCTACAAGGAAACTTCGCACAGCTTTTTTTGTGGGCATCAATTGTGTGTGCCTACAGCTCCTCGGAAAGTTAGTCGTGTCATTCTTTTACATCCGACATTGTGACATCAGTGTTACATGAAAGTTGCTTTTCATTGTTACATGACAGTTGGTTGTTGTTAGACAAAGCTGCATGAAGTGTGAACTGGAACGTTCTTGGATCCACAACAAAATGTGTTATTTTGGAGAATGTGGGCATCGATCCCACTACCTCTCGCATGCTAAGCAAGCACTCTACCATTTGAGCTAATTCCCCATCCTTGTTAATTTGCCACAAGCAGCAACCAAGAGGGTCTAGTCTTGTCAGGCTATACTGTTGGTGTACTTGTTAGTTCTTGCGCCAGCACTGGCCGAGGCTCTGTGCATCCTAAAAATGTCGCTTCGTAGCAAGCGGCCGGTTAGCTCAGTTGGTTAGAGCGTGGTGCTAATAACACCAGTTCTATCTTTATCCTCTGCTTTGGCTTCAAGGAAACTTCCCACAGCTTTGTTTGTGGTCATCAATTGTGTGTGCCTACTGCTCCTCTGAAAGTTAGTGAGGTCATTCTTTTTCATCCGACATTGTGACATCAGTGTTACATGAAAGTTGCTTGTCGTTGTTACATGACAGTAGGTTGTTGTTAGACAAAGCTGCATGAAGTGTGAACTGGAACGTTCTTGGATCCACAACAAAATGTGTTATTTTGGAGAATGTGGGCATCGATCCCACTACCTCTCGCATGGTAAGCAAGCACTCTACCATTTGAGCTAATTCCCCATCCTTGTTAATTTGCCACAAGCAGCAACCAAGAGGGTCTAGTCTTGTCAGGCTATACTGTTGGTGTACTTGTTAGTTCTTGCGCCAGCACTGGCCGAGGCTCTGTGCATCCTAAAAATGTCGCTTCGTAGCAAGCGGCCGGTTAGCTCAGTTGGTTAGAGCGTGGTGCTAATAACTCCAAGGTCGTGGGTTCGATCCCCGTGCTGGCCATGAGGTACATTTTGAGTGTCAAAATCAGGAGTCACTTGCATGTGTATGGTCAAGTGTGCCACATAATTAATATTAGTGACGTGCTGAAATAGCTCAGTTGGGAGAGCGTTAGACTGAAGATCTAAAGGTCCCTGGTTCGATCCCGGGTTTCGGCATTAGTTGTCGTTCGATCTTTATCCTCTGCTTTGCCTACAAGGAAACTTCGCACAGCTTTTTTTGTGGGCATCAATTGTGTGTGCCTACAGCTCCTCGGAAAGTTAGTCGTGTCATTCTTTTACATCCGACATTGTGACATCAGTGTTACATGAAAGTTGCTTTTCATTGTTACATGACAGTTGGTTGTTGTTAGACAAAGCTGCATGAAGTGTGAACTGGAACGTTCTTGGATCCACAACAAAATGTGTTATTTTGGAGAATGTGGGCATCGATCCCACTACCTCTCGCATGCTAAGCAAGCACTCTACCATTTGAGCTAATTCCCCATCCTTGTTAATTTGCCACAAGCAGCAACCAAGAGGGTCTAGTCTTGTCAGGCTATACTGTTGGTGTACTTGTTTGTTCTTGCGCCAGCACTGGCCGAGGCTCTGTGCATCCTAAAAATGTCGCTTCGTAGCAAGCGGCCGGTTAGCTCAGTTGGTTAGAGCGTGGTGCTAATAACGCCAAGGTCGTGGGTTCGATCCCCGTACTGGCCATGAGGTACATTTTGAGTGTCAAAATCAGGAGTCACTTGCATGTGTATGGTCAAGTGTGCCACATAATTAATATTAGTGATGTGCCGAAATAGCTCAGTTGGGAGAGCGTTAGACTGAAGATCTAAAGGTCCCTGGTTCGATCCCGGGTTTCGGCATTAGTTGTCGTTCAATCTTTATCCTCTGCTTTGCCTACAAGGAAACTTCGCACAGCTTTTTTTGTGGGCATCAATTGTGTGTGCCTACAGCTCCTCGGAAAGTTAGTCGTGTCATTCTTTTACATCCGACATTGTGACATCAGTGTTACATGAAAGTTGCTTTTCATTGTTACATGACAGTTGGTTGTTGTTAGACAAAGCTGCATGAAGTGTGAACTGGAACGTTCTTGGATCCACAACAAAATGTGTTATTTTGGAGAATGTGGGCATCGATCCCACTACCTCTCGCATGGTAAGCAAGCACTCTACCATTTGAGCTAATTCCCCATCCTTGTTAATTTGCCACAAGCAGCAACCAAGAGGGTCTAGTCTTGTCAGGCTATACTGTTGGTGTACTTGTTAGTTCTTGCGCCAGCACTGGCCGAGGCTCTGTGCATCCTAAAAATGTCGCTTCGTAGCAAGCGGCCGGTTAGCTCAGTTGGTTAGAGCGTGGTGTAATAACGCCAAGGTCGTGGGTTCGATCCCCGTACTGGCCATGAGGTACATTTTGAGTGTCAAAATCAGGAGTCACTTGCATGTGTATGGTCAAGTGTGCCACATAAT
>NW_026600814.1:0-95000 GCF_029448725.1 Salvelinus fontinalis | reverse complement strand
TGGGCATCGATCCCACTACCTCTCGCATGGTAAGCAAGCACGCTACCATTTGAGCTAATTCCCCATCCTTGTTAATTTGCCACAAGCAGCAACCAAGAGGGTCTAGTCTTGTCAGGCTATACTGTTGGTGTACTTGTTAGTTCTTGCGCCAGCACTGGCCGAGGCTCTGTGCATCCTAAAAATGTCGCTTCGTAGCAAGCGGCCGGTTAGCTCAGTTGGTTAGAGCGTGGTGCTAATAACTCCAAGGTCGTGGGTTCGATCCCCGTGCTGGCCATGAGGTACATTTTGAGTGTCAAAATCAGGAGTCACTTGCATGTGTATGGTCAAGTGTGCCACATAATTAATATTAGTGACATGCTGAAATAGCTCAGTTGGGAGAGCGTTAGACTGAAGTTCTAAAGGTCCCTGGTTCGATCCCGGATTTCGGCATTAGTTGTTGTTCGATCTTTATCCTCTGCTTTGCCTACAAGGAAACTTCGCACAGCTTTTTTTGTGGGCATCAATTGTGTGTGCCTACAGCTCCTCGGAAAGTTAGTCGTGTCATTCTTTTACATCTGACATTGTGACATCAGTGTTACATGAAAGTTGCTTTTCATTGTTACATGACAGTTGGTTGTTGTTAGACAAAGCTGCATGAAGTGTGAACTGGAACGTTCTTGGATCCACAACAAAATGTGTTATTTTGGAGAATGTGGGCATCGATCCCACTACCTCTCGCATGCTAAGCAAGCACTCTACCATTTGAGCTAATTCCCCATCCTTGTTAACTTGCCACAAGCAGCAACCAAGAGGGTCTAGTCTTGTCAGGCTATACTGTTGGTGTACTTGTTAGTTCTTGCGCCAGCACTGGCCGAGGCTCTGTGCATCCTAAAAATGTCGCTTCGTAGCAAGCGGCCGGTTAGCTCAGTTGGTTAGAGCGTGGTGCTAATAACGCCAAGGTCGTGGGTTCGATCCCCGTACTGGCCATGAGGTACATTTTGAGTGTCAAAATCAGGAGTCACTTGCATGTGTATGGTCAAGTGTGCCACATAATTAATATTAGTGACTTGCCGAAATAGCTCAGTTGGGAGAGCGTTAGACTGAAGATCTAAAGGTCCCTGGTTCGATCCCGGGTTTCGGCATTAGTTGTCGTTCAATCTTTATCCTCTGCTTTGCCTACAAGGAAACTTCGCACAGCTTTTTTTGTGGGCATCAATTGTGTGTGCCTACAGCTCCTCGGAAAGTTAGTCGTGTCATTCTTTTACATCCGACATTGTGACATCAGTGTTACATGAAAGTTGCTTTTCATTGTTACATGACAGTTGGTTGTTGTTAGACAAAGCTGCATGAAGTGTGAACTGGAACGTTCTTGGATCCACAACAAAATTTGTTATTTTGGAGAATGTGGGCATCGATCCCACTACCTCTCGCATGCTAAGCAAGCACTCTACCATTTGAGCTAATTCCCCATCCTTGTTAATTTGCCACAAGCAGCAACCAAGAGGGTCTAGTCTTGTCAGTCTATACTGTTGGTGTACTTGTTAGTTCTTGCGCCAGCACTGGCCGAGGCTCTGTGCATCCTAAAAATGTCGCTTCGTAGCAAGCGGCCGGTTAGCTCAGTTGGTTAGAGCGTGGTGCTAATAACTCCAAGGTCGTGGGTTCGATCCCCGTACTGGCCATGAGGTACATTTTGAGTGTCAAAATCAGGAGTCACTTGCATGTGTATGGTCAAGTGTGCCACATAATTAATATTAGTGACATGCTGAAATAGCTCAGTTGGGAGAGCGTTAGACTGAAGATCTAAAGGTCCCTGGTTCGATCCCGGGTTTCGGCATTAGTTGTCGTTCTATCTTTATCCTCTGCTTTGCCTACAAGGAAACTTCGCACAGCTTTTTTCGTGGGCATCAATTGTGTGTGCCTACAGCTCCTCGGAAAGTTAGTCGTGTCATTCTTTTACATCCGACATTGTGACATCAGTGTTACATGAAAGTTGCTTTTCATTGTTACATGACAGTTGGTTGTTGTTAGACAAAGCTGCATGAAGTGTGAACTGGAACGTTCTTGGATCCACAACAAAATGTGTTATTTTGGAGAATGTGGGCATCGATCCCACTACCTCTCGCATGCTAAGCAAGCACTCTACCATTTGAGCTAATTCCCCATCCTTGTTAATTTGCCACAAGCAGCAACCAAGAGGGTCTAGTCTTGTCAGGCTATACTGTTGGTGTACTTGTTAGTTCTTGCGCCAGCACTGGCCGAGGCTCTGTGCATCCTAAAAATGTCGCTTCGTAGCAAGCGGCCGGTTAGCTCAGTTGGTTAGAGCGTGGTGCTAATAACGCCAATGTCGTCGGTTCGATCCCCGTACTGGCTATGAGGTACATTTTGAGTGTCAAAATCAGGAGTCACTTGCATGTGTATGGTCAAGTGTGCCACATAATTAATATTAGTGACTTGCCGAAATAGCTCAGTTGGGAGAGCGTTAGACTGAAGATCTAAAGGTCCCTGGTTCGATCCCGGGTTTCGGCATTAGTTGTCGTTCAATCTTTATCCTCTGCTTTGCCTACAAGGAAACTTCGCACAGCTTTTTTTGTGGGCATCAATTGTGTGTGCCTACAGCTCCTCGGAAAGTTAGTCGTGTCATTCTTTTACATCCGACATTGTGACATCAGTGTTACATGAAAGTTGCTTTTCATTGTTACATGACAGTTGGTTGTTGTTAGACAAAGCTGCATGAAGTGTGAACTGGAACGTTCTTGGATCCACAACAAAATGTGTTATTTTGGAGAATGTGGGCATCGATCCCACTACCTCTCGCATGCTAAGCAAGCACTCTACCATTTGAGCTAATTCCCCATCCTTGTTAATTTGCCACAAGCAGCAACCAAGAGGGTCTAGTCTTGTCAGGCTATACTGTTGGTGTACTTGTTAGTTCTTGCGCCAGCACTGGCCGAGGCTCTGTGCATCCTAAAAATGTCGCTTCGTAGCAAGCGGCCGGTTAGCTCAGTTGGTTAGAGCGTGGTGCTAATAACGCCAAGGTCGTGGGTTCGATCCCCGTACTGGCCATGAGGTACATTTTGAGTGTCAAAATCAGGAGTCACTTGCATGTGTATGGTCAAGTGTGCCACATAATTAATATTAGTGACTTGCCGAAATAGCTCAGTTGGGAGAGCGTTAGACTGAAGATCTAAAGGTCCCTGGTTCGATCCCGGGTTTCGGCATTAGTTGTCGTTCAATCTTTATCCTCTGCTTTGCCTACAAGGAAACTTCGCACAGCTTTTTTTGTGGGCATCAATTGTGTGTGCCTACAGCTCCTCGGAAAGTTAGTCGTGTCATTCTTTTACATCCGACATTGTGACATCAGTGTTACATGAAAGTTGCTTTTCATTGTTACATGACAGTTGGTTGTTGTTAGACAAAGCTGCATGAAGTGTGAACTGGAACGTTCTTGGATCCACAACAAAATTTGTTATTTTGGAGAATGTGGGCATCGATCCCACTACCTCTCGCATGCTTAAGCAAGCACTCTACCATTTGAGCTAATTCCCCATCCTTGTTAATTTGCCACAAGCAGCAACCAAGAGGGTCTAGTCTTGTCAGGCTATACTGTTGGTGTACTTGTTAGTTCTTGCGCCAGCACTGGCCGAGGCTCTGTGCATCCTAAAAATGTCGCTTCGTAGCAAGCGGCCGGTTAGCTCAGTTGGTTAGAGCGTGGTGCTAATAACGCCAGTTCTATCTTTATCCTCTGCTTTGGCTTCAAGGAAACTTCCCACAGCTTTGTTTGTGGTCATCAATTGTGTGTGCGTACTGCTCCTCTGAAAGTTAGTGAGGTCATTCTTTTTCATCCGACATTGTGACATCAGTGTTACATGAAAGTTGCTTGTCGTTGTTACATGACAGTAGGTTGTTGTTAGACAAAGCTGCATGAAGTGTGAACTGGAACGTTCTTGGATCCACAACAAAATGAGTTATTTTGGAGAATGTGGGCATCGATCCCACTACCTCTCGCATGGTAAGCAAGCACTCTACCATTTGAGCTAATTCCCCATCCTTGTTAATTTCAATCTTTATCCTCTGCTTTGCCTACAAGGAAACTTCGCACAGCTTTTTTTGTGGGCATCAATTGTGTGTGCCTACAGCTCCTCTGAAAGTTAGTCGTGTCATTCTTTTACATCCGACATTGTGACATCAGTGTTACATGAAAGTTGCTTTTCATTGTTACATGACAGTTGGTTGTTGTTAGACAAAGCTGCATGAAGTGTGAACTGGAACGTTCTTGGATCCACAACAAAATTTGTTATTTTGGAGAATGTGGGCATCGATCCCACTACCTCTCGCATGCTAAGCAAGCACTCTACCATTTGAGCTAATTCCCCATCCTTGTTAATTTGCCACAAGCAGCAACCAAGAGGGTCTAGTCTTGTCAGTCTATACTGTTGGTGTACTTGTTAGTTCTTGCGCCAGCACTGGCCGAGGCTCTGTGCATCCTAAAAATGTCGCTTCGTAGCAAGCGGCCGGTTAGCTCAGTTGGTTAGAGCGTGGTGCTAATAACTCCAAGGTCGTGGGTTCGATCCCCGTACTGGCCATGAGGTACATTTTGAGTGTCAAAATCAGGAGTCACTTGCATGTGTATGGTCAAGTGTGCCACATAATTAATATTAGTGACATGCTGAAATAGCTCAGTTGGGAGAGCGTTAGACTGAAGATCTAAAGGTCCCTGGTTCGATCCCGGGTTTCGGCATTAGTTGTCGTTCTATCTTTATCCTCTGCTTTGCCTACAAGGAAACTTCGCACAGCTTTTTTCGTGGGCATCAATTGTGTGTGCCTACAGCTCCTCGGAAAGTTAGTCGTGTCATTCTTTTACATCCGACATTGTGACATCAGTGTTACATGAAAGTTGCTTTTCATTGTTACATGACAGTTGGTTGTTGTTAGACAAAGCTGCATGAAGTGTGAACTGGAACGTTCTTGGATCCACAACAAAATGTGTTATTTTGGAGAATGTGGGCATCGATCCCACTACCTCTCGCATGCTAAGCAAGCACTCTACCATTTGAGCTAATTCCCCATCCTTGTTAATTTGCCACAAGCAGCAACCAAGAGGGTCTAGTCTTGTCAGGCTATACTGTTGGTGTACTTGTTAGTTCTTGCGCCAGCACTGGCCGAGGCTCTGTGCATCCTAAAAATGTCGCTTCGTAGCAAGCGGCCGGTTAGCTCAGTTGGTTAGAGCGTGGTGCTAATAACGCCAAGGTCGTGGGTTCGATCCCCGTACTGGCCATGAGGTACATTTTGAGTGTCAAAATCAGGAGTCACTTGCATGTGTATGGTCAAGTGTGCCACATAATTAATATTAGTGATGTGCCGAAATAGCTCAGTTGGGAGAGCGTTAGACTAAAGGTCCCTTGTTCGATCCCGGGTTTCGGCATTAGTTGTCGTTCAATCTTTATCCTCTGCTTTGCCTACAAGGAAACTTCGCACAGCTTTTTTTGTGGGCATCAATTGTGTGTGCCTACAGCTCCTCGGAAAGTTAGTCGTGTCATTCTTTTACATCCGACATTGGGACATCAGTGTTACATGAAAGTTGCTTTTCATTGTTACATGACAGTTGGTTGTTGTTAGACAAAGCTGCATGAAGTGTGAACTGGAACGTTCTTGGATCCACAACAAAATTTGTTATTTTGGAGAATGTGGGCATCGATCCCACTACCTCTCGCATGCTAAGCAAGCACTCTACCATTTGAGCTAATTCCCCATCCTTGTTAATTTGCCACAAGCAGCAACCAAGAGGGTCTAGTCTTGTCAGGCTATACTGTTGGTGTACTTGTTAGTTCTTGCGCCAGCACTGGCCGAGGCTCTGTGCATCCTAAAAATGTCGCTTCGTAGCAAGCGGCCGGTTAGCTCAGTTGGTTAGAGCGTGGTGCTAATAACACCAGTTCTATCTTTATCCTCTGCTTTGGCTTCAAGGAAACTTCCCACAGCTTTGTTTGTGGTCATCAATTGTGTGTGCCTACTGCTCCTCTGAAAGTTAGTGAGGTCATTCTTTTTCATCCGACATTGTGACATCAGTGTTACATGAAAGTTGCTTGTCGTTGTTACATGACAGTAGGTTGTTGTTAGACAAAGCTGCATGAAGTGTGAACTGGAACGTTCTTGGATCCACAACAAAATGTGTTATTTTGGAGAATGTGGGCATCGATCCCACTACCTCTCGCATGGTAAGCAAGCACGCTACCATTTGAGCTAATTCCCCATCCTTGTTAATTTGCCACAAGCAGCAACCAAGAGGGTCTAGTCTTGTCAGGCTATACTGTTGGTGTACTTGTTAGTTTTTGCGCCAGCACTGGCCGAGGCTCTGTGCATCCTAAAAATGTCGCTTCGTAGCAAGCGGCCGGTTAGCTCAGTTGGTTAGAGCGTGGTGCTAATAACTCCAAGGTCGTGGGTTCGATCCCCGTGCTGGCCATGAGGTACATTTTGAGTGTCAAAATCAGGAGTCACTTGCATGTGTATGGTCAAGTGTGCCACATAATTAATATTAGTGACATGCTGAAATAGCTCAGTTGGGAGAGCGTTAGACTGAAGTTCTAAAGGTCCCTGGTTCGATCCCGGATTTCGGCATTAGTTGTTGTTCGATCTTTATCCTCTGCTTTGCCTACAAGGAAACTTCGCACAGCTTTTTTTGTGGGCATCAATTGTGTGTGCCTACAGCTCCTCGGAAAGTTAGTCGTGTCATTCTTTTACATCTGACATTGTGACATCAGTGTTACATGAAAGTTGCTTTTCATTGTTACATGACAGTTGGTTGTTGTTAGACAAAGCTGCATGAAGTGTGAACTGGAACGTTCTTGGATCCACAACAAAATGTGTTATTTTGGAGAATGTGGGCATCGATCCCACTACCTCTCGCATGCTAAGCAAGCACTCTACCATTTGAGCTAATTCCCCATCCTTGTTAATTTGCCACAAGCAGCAACCAAGAGGGTCTAGTCTTGTCAGGCTATACTGTTGGTGTACTTGTTAGTTCTTGCGCCAGCACTGGCCGAGGCTCTGTGCATCCTAAAAATGTCGCTTTGTAGCAAGCGGCCGGTTAGCTCAGTTGGTTAGAGCGTGGTGCTAATAACGCCAAGGTCGTGGGTTCGATCCCCGTACTGGCCATGAGGTACATTTTGAGTGTCAAAATCAGGAGTCACTTGCATGTGTATGGTCAAGTGTGCCACATAATTAATATTAGTGACTTGCCGAAATAGCTCAGTTGGGAGAGCGTTAGACTGAAGATCTAAAGGTCCCTGGTTCGATCCCGGGTTTCGGCATTAGTTGTCGTTCAATCTTTATCCTCTGCTTTGCCTACAAGGAAACTTCGCACAGCTTTTTTTGTGGGCATCAATTGTGTGTGCCTACAGCTCCTCGGAAAGTTAGTCGTGTCATTCTTTTACATCCGACATTGTGACATCAGTGTTACATGAAAGTTGCTTTTCATTGTTACATGACAGTTGGTTGTTGTTAGACAAAGCTGCATGAAGTGTGAACTGGAACGTTCTTGGATCCACAACAAAATGTGTTATTTTGGAGAATGTGGGCATCGATCCCACTACCTCTCGCATGCTAAGCAAGCACTCTACCATTTGAGCTAATTCCCCATCCTTGTTAATTTGCCACAAGCAGCAACCAAGAGGGTCTAGTCTTGTCAGGCTATACTGTTGGTGTACTTGTTAGTTCTTGCGCCAGCACTGGCCGAGGCTCTGTGCATCCTAAAAATGTCGCTTCGTAGCAAGCGGCCGGTTAGCTCAGTTGGTTAGAGCGTGGTGCTAATAACACCAGTTCTATCTTTATCCTCTGCTTTGGCTTCAAGGAAACTTCCCACAGCTTTGTTTGTGGTCATCAATTGTGTGTGCCTACTGCTCCTCTGAAAGTTAGTGAGGTCATTCTTTTTCATCCGACATTGTGACATCAGTGTTACATGAAAGTTGCTTGTCGTTGTTACATGACAGTAGGTTGTTGTTAGACAAAGCTGCATGAAGTGTGAACTGGAACGTTCTTGGATCCACAACAAAATGTGTTATTTTGGAGAGTGTGGGCATCGATCCCACTACCTCTCGCATGCTAAGCAAGCACGCTACCATTTGAGCTAATTCCCCATCCTTGTTAATTTGCCACAAGCAGCAACCAAGAGGGTCTAGTCTTGTCAGGCTATACTGTTGGTGTACTTGTTAGTTCTTGCGCCAGCACTGGCCGAGGCTCTGTGCATCCTAAAAATGTCGCTTCGTAGCAAGCGGCCGGTTAGCTCAGTTGGTTAGAGCGTGGTGCTAATAACTCCAAGGTCGTGGGTTCGATCCCCGTGCTGGCCATGAGGTACATTTTGAGTGTCAAAATCAGGAGTCACTTGCATGTGTATGGTCAAGTGTGCCACATAATTAATATTAGTGACGTGCTGAAATAGCTCAGTTGGGAGAGCGTTAGACTGAAGATCTAAAGGTCCCTGGTTCGATCCCGGGTTTCGGCATTAGTTGTCGTTCGATCTTTATCCTCTGCTTTGCCTACAAGGAAACTTCGCACAGCTTTTTTTGTGGGCATCAATTGTGTGTGCCTACAGCTCCTCGGAAAGTTAGTCGTGTCATTCTTTTACATCCGACATTGTGACATCAGTGTTACATGAAAGTTGCTTTTCATTGTTACATGACAGTTGGTTGTTGTTAGACAAAGCTGCATGAAGTGTGAACTGGAACGTTCTTGGATCCACAACAAAATGTGTTATTTTGGAGAATGTGGGCATCGATCCCACTACCTCTCGCATGCTAAGCAAGCACTCTACCATTTGAGCTAATTCCCCATCCTTGTTAATTTGCCACAAGCAGCAACCAAGAGGGTCTAGTCTTGTCAGGCTATACTGTTGGTGTACTTGTTAGTTCTTGCGCCAGCACTGGCCGAGGCTCTGTGCATCCTAAAAATGCCGCTTCGTAGCAAGCGGCCGGTTAGCTCAGTTGGTTAGAGCGTGGTGCTAATAACGCCAAGGTCGTGGGTTCGATCCCCGTACTGGCCATGAGGTACATTTTGAGTGTCAAAATCAGAAGTCACTTGCATGTGTATGGTCAAGTGTGCCACATAATTAATATTTGTGATGTGCCGAAATAGCTCAGTTGGGAGAGCGTTAGACTGAAGATCTAAAGGTCCCTGGTTCGATCCCGGGTTTCGGCATTAGTTGTCGTTCGATCTTTATCCTCTGCTTTGCCTACAAGGAAACTTCCCACAGCTTTTTTTGTGGGCATCAATTGTGTGTGCCTACAGCTCCTCGGAAAGTTAGTCGTGTCATTCTTTTACATCCAACATTGTGACATCAGTGTTACATGAAAGTTGCTTTTCATTGTTACATGACAGTTGGTTGTTGTTAGACAAAGCTGCATGAAGTGTGAACTGGAACGTTCTTGGATCCACAACAAAATGTGTTATTTTGGAGAATGTGGGCATCGATCCCACTACCTCTCGCATGCTAAGCAAGCACTCTACCATTTGAGCTAATTCCCCATCCTTGTTAATTTGCCACAAGCAGCAACCAAGAGGGTCTAGTCTTGTCAGGCTATACTGTTGGTGTACTTGTTAGTTCTTGCGCCAGCACTGGCCGAGGCTCTGTGCATCCTAAAAATGTCGCTTCGTAGCAAGCGGCCGGTTAGCTCAGTTGGTTAGAGCGTGGTGCTAATAACGCCAAGGTCGTGGGTTCGATCCCCGTACTGGCCATGAGGTACATTTTGAGTGTCAAAATCAGGAGTCACTTGCATGTGTATGGTCAAGTGTGCCACATAATTAATATTAGTGACTTGCCGAAATAGCTCAGTTGGGAGAGCGTTAGACTGAAGATCTAAAGGTCCCTGGTTCGATCCCGGGTTTCGGCATTAGTTGTCGTTCGATCTTTATCCTCTGCTTTGCCTACAAGGAAACTTCGCACAGCTTTTTTTGTGGGCATCAATTGTGTGTGCCTACAGCTCCTCGGAAAGTTAGTCGTGTCATTCTTTTACATCCGACATTGTGACATCAGTGTTACATGAAAGTTGCTTTTCATTGTTACATGACAGTTGGTTGTTGTTAGACAAAGCTGCATGAAGTGTGAACTGGAACGTTCTTGGATCCACAACAAAATGTGTTATTTTGGAGAATGTGGGCATCGATCCCACTACCTCTCGCATGGTAAGCAAGCACTCTACCATTTGAGCTAATTCCCCATCCTTGTTATTTTGCCACAAGCAGCAACCAAGAGGGTCTAGTCTTGTCAGGCTATACTGTTGGTGTACTTGTTAGTTCTTGCGCCAGCACTGGCCGAGGCTCTGTGCATCCTAAAAATGTCGCTTCGTAGCAAGCGGCCGGTTAGCTCAGTTGGTTAGAGCGTGGTGCTAATAACACCAGTTCTATCTTTATCCTCTGCTTTGGCTTCAAGGAAACTTCCCACAGCTTTGTTTGTGGTCATCAATTGTGTGTGCCTACTGCTCCTCTGAAAGTTAGTGAGGTCATTCTTTTTCATCCGACATTGTGACATCAGTGTTACATGAAAGTTGCTTGTCGTTGTTACATGACAGTAGGTTGTTGTTAGACAAAGCTGCATGAAGTGTGAACTGGAACGTTCTTGGATCCACAACAAAATGTGTTATTTTGGAGAATGTGGGCATCGATCCCACTACCTCTCGCAAGCTAAGCAAGCACGCTACCATTTGAGCTAATTCCCCATCCTTGTTAATTTGCCACAAGCAGCAACCAAGAGGGTCTAGTCTTGTCAGGCTATACTGTTGGTGTACTTGTTAGTTCTTGCGCCAGCACTGGCCGAGGCTCTGTGCATCCTAAAAATGTCGCTTGTAGCAAGCGGCCGGTTAGCTCAGTTGGTTAGAGCGTGGTGCTAATAACTCCAAGGTCGTGGGTTCGATCCCCGTACTGGCCATGAGGTACATTTTGAGTGTCAAAATCAGGAGTCACTTGCATGTGTATGGTCAAGTGTGCCACATAATTAATATTAGTGACGTGCCGAAATAGCTCAGTTGGGAGAGCGTTAGACTGAAGATCTAAAGGTCCCTGGTTTGATCCCGGGTTTCGGCATTAGTTGTCGTTCTATCTTTATCCTCTGCTTTGCCTACAAGGAAACTTCGCACAGCTTTTTTCGTGGGCATCAATTGTGTGTGCCTACAGCTCCTCTGAAAGTTAGTCGTGTCATTCTTTTACATCCGACATTGTGACATCAGTGTTACATGAAAGTTGCTTTTCATTGTTACATGACAGTTGGTTGTTGTTAGACAAAGCTGCATGAAGTGTGAACTGGAACGTTCTTGGATCCACAACAAAATGTGTTATTTTGGAGAATGTGGGCATCGATCCCACTACCTCTCGCATGCTAAGCAAGCACTCTACCATTTGAGCTAATTCCCCATCCTTGTTAATTTGCCACAAGCAGCAACCAAGAGGGTCTAGTCTTGTCAGGCTATACTGTTGGTGTACTTGTTAGTTCTTGCGCCAGCACTGGCCGAGGCTCTGTGCATCCTAAAAATGTCGCTTCGTAGCAAGCGGCCGGTTAGCTCAGTTGGTTAGAGCGTGGTGCTAATAACACCAGTTCTATCTTTATCCTCTGCTTTGGCTTCAAGGAAACTTCCCACAGCTTTGTTTGTGGTCATCAATTGTGTGTGCCTACTGCTCCTCTGAAAGTTAGTGAGGTCATTCTTTTTCATCCGACATTGTGACATCAGTGTTACATGAAAGTTGCTTGTCGTTGTTACATGACAGTAGGTTGTTGTTAGACAAAGCTGCATGAAGTGTGAACTGGAACGTTCTTGGATCCACAACAAAATGTGTTATTTTGGAGAATGTGGGCATCGATCCCACTACCTCTCGCAAGCTAAGCAAGCACGCTACCATTTGAGCTAATTCCCCATCCTTGTTAATTTGCCACAAGCAGCAACCAAGAGGGTCTAGTCTTGTCAGGCTATACTGTTGGTGTACTTGTTAGTTCTTGCGCCAGCACTGGCCGAGGCTCTGTGCATCCTAAAAATGTCGCTTGTAGCAAGCGGCCGGTTAGCTCAGTTGGTTAGAGCGTGGTGCTAATAACTCCAAGGTCGTGGGTTCGATCCCCGTACTGGCCATGAGGTACATTTTGAGTGTCAAAATCAGGAGTCACTTGCATGTGTATGGTCAAGTGTGCCACATAATTAATATTAGTGACGTGCCGAAATAGCTCAGTTGGGAGAGCGTTAGACTGAAGATCTAAAGGTCCCTGGTTTGATCCCGGGTTTCGGCATTAGTTGTCGTTCTATCTTTATCCTCTGCTTTGCCTACAAGGAAACTTCGCACAGCTTTTTTCGTGGGCATCAATTGTGTGTGCCTACAGCTCCTCTGAAAGTTAGTCGTGTCATTCTTTTACATCCGACATTGTGACATCAGTGTTACATGAAAGTTGCTTTTCATTGTTACATGACAGTTGGTTGTTGTTAGACAAAGCTGCATGAAGTGTGAACTGGAACGTTCTTGGATCCACAACAAAATTTGTTATTTTGGAGAATGTGGGCATCGATCCCACTACCTCTCGCATGCTAAGCAAGCACTCTACCATTTGAGCTAAATCCCCATCCTTGTAAATTTGCCACAAGCAGCAACCAAGAGGGTCTAGTCTTGTCAGTCTATACTGTTGGTGTACTTGTTAGTTCTTGCGCCAGCACTGGCCGAGGCTCTGTGCATCCTAAAAATGTCGCTTCGTAGCAAGCGGACGGTTAGCTCAGTTGGTTAGAGCGTGGTGCTAATAACTCCAAGGTCGTGGGTTCGATCCCCGTACTGGCCATGAGGTACATTTTGAGTGTCAAAATCAGGAGTCACTTGCATGTGTATGGTCAAGTGTGCCACATAATTAATATTAGTGACTTGCCGAAATAGCTCAGTTGGGAGAGCGTTAGACTGAAGATCTAAAGGTCCCTAGTTCGATCCCGGGTTTCGGCATTAGTTGTCGTTCAATCTTTATCCTCTGCTTTGCCTACAAGGAAACTTCGCACAGCTTTTTTTGTGGGCATCAATTGTGTGTGCCTACAGCTCCTCGGAAAGTTAGTCGTGTCATTCTTTTACATCCGACATTGTGACATCAGTGTTACATGAAAGTTGCTTTTCATTGTTACATGACAGTTGGTTGTTGTTAGACAAAGCTGCATGAAGTGTGAACTGGAACGTTCTTGGATCCACAACAAAATGTGTTATTTTGGAGAATGTGGGCATCGATCCCACTACCTCTCGCATGCTAAGCAAGCACTCTACCATTTGAGCTAATTCCCCATCCTTGTTAATTTGCCACAAGCAGCAACCAAGAGGGTCTAGTCTTGTCAGGCTATACTGTTGGTGTACTTGTTAGTTCTTGCGCCAGCACTGGCCGAGGCTCTGTGCATCCTAAAAATGTCGCTTCGTAGCAAGCGGCCGGTTAGCTCAGTTGGTTAGAGCGTGGTGCTAATAACACCAGTTCTATCTTTATCCTCTGCTTTGGCTTCAAGGAAACTTCCCACAGCTTTGTTTGTGGTCATCAATTGTGTGTGCCTACTGCTCCTCTGAAAGTTAGTGAGGTCATTCTTTTTCATCCGACATTGTGACATCAGTGTTACATGAAAGTTGCTTGTCGTTGTTACATGACAGTAGGTTGTTGTTAGACAAAGCTGCATGAAGTGTGAACTGGAACGTTCTTGGATCCACAACAAAATGTGTTATTTTGGAGAATGTGGGCATCGATCCCACTACCTCTCGCATGCTAAGCAAGCACGCTACCATTTGAGCTAATTCCCCATCCTTGTTAATTTGCCACAAGCAGCAACCAAGAGGGTCTAGTCTTGTCAGGCTATACTGTTGGTGTACTTGTTAGTTCTTGCGCCAGCACTGGCCGAGGCTCTGTGCATCCTAAAAATGTCGCTTGTAGCAAGCGGCCGGTTAGCTCAGTTGGTTAGAGCGTGGTGCTAATAACTCCAAGGTCGTGGGTTCGATCCCCGTACTGGCCATGAGGTACATTTTGAGTGTCAAAATCAGGAGTCACTTGCATGTGTATGGTCAAGTGTGCCACATAATTAATATTAGTGACGTGCCGAAATAGCTCAGTTGGGAGAGCGTTAGACTGAAGATCTAAAGGTCCCTGGTTTGATCCCGGGTTTCGGCATTAGTTGTCGTTCTATCTTTATCCTCTGCTTTGCCTACAAGGAAACTTCGCACAGCTTTTTTCGTGGGCATCAATTGTGTGTGCCTACAGCTCCTCTGAAAGTTAGTCGTGTCATTCTTTTACATCCGACATTGTGACATCAGTGTTACATGAAAGTTGCTTTTCATTGTTACATGACAGTTGGTTGTTGTTAGACAAAGCTGCATGAAGTGTGAACTGGAACGTTCTTGGATCCACAACAAAATGTGTTATTTTGGAGAATGTGGGCATCGATCCCACTACCTCTCGCATGCTAAGCAAGCACTCTACCATTTGAGCTAATTCCCCATCCTTGTTAATTTGCCACAAGCAGCAACCAAGAGGGTCTAGTCTTGTCAGTCTATACTGTTGGTGTACTTGTTAGTTCTTGCGCCAGCACTGGCCGAGGCTCTGTGCATCCTAAAAATGTCGCTTCGTAGCAAGCGGCCGGTTAGCTCAGTTGGTTAGAGCGTGGTGCTAATAACTCCAAAGTCGTGGGTTCGATCCCCCTACTGGCCATGAGGTACATTTTGAGTGTCAAAATCAGGAGTCACTTGCATGTGTATGGTCAAGTGTGCCACATAATTAATATTAGTGACATGCTGAAATAGCTCAGTTGGGAGAGCGTTAGACTGAAGATCTAAAGGTCCCTGGTTCGATCCCGGGTTTCGGCATTAGTTGTCGTTCTATCTTTATCCTCTGCTTTGCCTACAAGGAAACTTCGCACAGCTTTTTTCGTGGGCATCAATTGTGTGTGCCTACAGCTCCTCGGAAAGTTAGTCGTGTCATTCTTTTACATCCGACATTGTGACATCAGTGTTACATGAAAGTTGCTTTTCATTGTTACATGACAGTTGGTTGTTGTTAGACAAAGCTGCATGAAGTGTGAACTGGAACGTTCTTGGATCCACAACAAAATGTGTTATTTTGGAGAATGTGGGCATCGATCCCACTACCTCTCGCATGCTAAGCAAGCACTCTACCATTTGAGCTAATTCCCCATCCTTGTTAATTTGCCACAAGCAGCAACCAAGAGGGTCTAGTCTTGTCAGGCTATACTGTTGGTGTACTTGTTAGTTCTTGCGCCAGCACTGGCCGAGGCTCTGTGCATCCTAAAAAAGTCGCTTCGTAGCAAGCGGCCGGTTAGCTCAGTTGGTTAGAGCGTGGTGCTAATATCGCCAAGGTCGTGGGTTCGATCCCCGTACTGGCCATGAGGTATATTTTGAGTGTCAAAATCAGGAGTCACTTGCATGTGTATGGTCAAGTGTGCCACATAATTAATATTAGTGACTTGCCGAAATAGCTCAGTTGGGAGAGCGTTAGACTGAAGATCTAAAGGTCCCTGGTTCGATACCGGGTTTCGGCATTAGTTGTCGTTCAATCTTTATCCTCTGCTTTGCCTACAAGGAAACTTCGCACAGCTTTTTTGTGGGCATCAATTGTGTGTGCCTACAGCTCCTCGGAAAATTAGTCGTGTCATTCTTTTACATCCGACATTGTGACATCAGTGTTACATGAAAGTTGCTTTTCATTGTTACATGACAGTTGGTTGTTGTTAGACAAAGCTGCATGAAGTGTGAACTGGAACGTTCTTGGATCCACAACAAAATGTGTTATTTTGGAGAATGTGGGCATCGATCCCACTACCTCTCGCATGCTAAGCAAGCACTCTACCATTTGAGCTAATTCCCCATCCTTGTTAATTTGCCACAAGCAGCAACCAAGAGGGTCTAGTCTTGTCAGGCTATACTGTTGGTGTACTTGTTAGTTCTTGCGCCAGCACTGGCCGAGGCTCTGTGCATCCTAAAAATGTCGCTTCGTAGCAAGCGGCCGGTTAGCTCAGTTGGTTAGAGCGTGGTGCTAATAACACCAGTTCTATCTTTATCCTCTGCTTTGGCTTCAAGGAAACTTCCCACAGCTTTGTTTGTGGTCATCAATTGTGTGTGCCTACTGCTCCTCTGAAAGTTAGTGAGGTCATTCTTTTTCATCCGACATTGTGACATCAGTGTTACATGAAAGTTGCTTGTCGTTGTTACATGACAGTAGGTTGTTGTTAGACAAAGCTGCATGAAGTGTGAACTGGAACGTTCTTGGATCCACAACAAAATGTGTTATTTTGGAGAATGTGGGCATCGATCCCACTACCTCTCGCATGCTAAGCAAGCACGCTACCATTTGAGCTAATTCCCCATCCTTGTTAATTTGCCACAAGCAGCAACCAAGAGGGTCTAGTCTTGTCAGGCTATACTGTTGGTGTACTTGTTAGTTCTTGCGCCAGCACTGGCCGAGGCTCTGTGCATCCTAAAAATGTCGCTTGTAGCAAGCGGCCGGTTAGCTCAGTTGGTTAGAGCGTGGTGCTAATAACTCCAAGGTCGTGGGTTCGATCCCCGTACTGGCCATGAGGTACATTTTGAGTGTCAAAATCAGGAGTCACTTGCATGTGTATGGTCAAGTGTGCCACATAATTAATATTAGTGACGTGCCGAAATAGCTCAGTTGGGAGAGCGTTAGACTGAAGATCTAAAGGTCCCTGGTTTGATCCCGGGTTTCGGCATTAGTTGTCGTTCGATCTTTATCCTCTGCTTTGCCTACAAGGAAACTTCGCACAGCTTTTTTTGTGGGCATCAATTGTGTGTGCCTACAGCTCCTCGGAAAGTTAGTCGTGTCATTCTTTTACATCCGACATTGTGACATCAGTGTTACATGAAAGTTGCTTTTCATTGTTACATGACAGTTGGTTGTTGTTAGACAAAGCTGCATGAAGTGTGAACTGGAACGTTCTTGGATCCACAACAAAATGTGTTATTTTGGAGAATGTGGGCATCGATCCCACTACCTCTCGCATGCTAAGCAAGCACTCTTCCATTTGTGCTAATTCCCCATCCTTGTTAATTTGCCACAAGCAGCAACCAAGAGGGTCTAGTCTTGTCAGGCTATACTGTTGGTGTACTTGTTAGTTCTTGCGCCAGCACTGGCCGAGGCTCTGTGCATCCTAAAAATGTCGCTTCGTAGCAAGCGGCCGGTTAGCTCAGTTGGTTAGAGCGTGGTGCTAATAACACCAGTTCTATCTTTATCCTCTGCTTTGGCTTCAAGGAAACTTCCCACAGCTTTGTTTGTGGTCATCAATTGTGTGTGCCTACTGCTCCTCTGAAAGTTAGTGAGGTCATTCTTTTTCATCCGACATTGTGACATCAGTGTTACATGAAAGTTGCTTGTCGTTGTTACATGACAGTAGGTTGTTGTTAGACAAAGCTGCATGAAGTGTGAACTGGAACGTTCTTGGATCCACAACAAAATGTGTTATTTTGGAGAATGTGGGCATCGATCCCACTACCTCTCGCAAGCTAAGCAAGCACGCTACCATTTGAGCTAATTCCCCATCCTTGTTAATTTGCCACAAGCAGCAACCAAGAGGGTCTAGTCTTGTCAGGCTATACTGTTGGTGTACTTGTTAGTTCTTGCGCCAGCACTGGCCGAGGCTCTGTGCATCCTAAAAATGTCGCTTGTAGCAAGCGGCCGGTTAGCTCAGTTGGTTAGAGCGTGGTGCTAATAACTCCAAGGTCGTGGGTTCGATCCCCGTACTGGCCATGAGGTACATTTTGAGTGTCAAAATCAGGAGTCACTTGCATGTGTATGGTCAAGTGTGCCACATAATTAATATTAGTGACGTGCCGAAATAGCTCAGTTGGGAGAGCGTTAGACTGAAGATCTAAAGGTCCCTGGTTTGATCCCGGGTTTCGGCATTAGTTGTCGTTCTATCTTTATCCTCTGCTTTGCCTACAAGGAAACTTCGCACAGCTTTTTTCGTGGGCATCAATTGTGTGTGCCTACAGCTCCTCTGAAAGTTAGTCGTGTCATTCTTTTACATCCGACATTGTGACATCAGTGTTACATGAAAGTTGCTTTTCATTGTTACATGACAGTTGGTTGTTGTTAGACAAAGCTGCATGAAGTGTGAACTGGAACGTTCTTGGATCCACAACAAAATTTGTTATTTTGGAGAATGTGGGCATCGATCCCACTACCTCTCGCATGCTAAGCAAGCACTCTACCATTTGAGCTAAATCCCCATCCTTGTAAATTTGCCACAAGCAGCAACCAAGAGGGTCTAGTCTTGTCAGTCTATACTGTTGGTGTACTTGTTAGTTCTTGCGCCAGCACTGGCCGAGGCTCTGTGCATCCTAAAAATGTCGCTTCGTAGCAAGCGGACGGTTAGCTCAGTTGGTTAGAGCGTGGTGCTAATAACTCCAAGGTCGTGGGTTCGATCCCCGTACTGGCCATGAGGTACATTTTGAGTGTCAAAATCAGGAGTCACTTGCATGTGTATGGTCAAGTGTGCCACATAATTAATATTAGTGACTTGCCGAAATAGCTCAGTTGGGAGAGCGTTAGACTGAAGATCTAAAGGTCCCTAGTTCGATCCCGGGTTTCGGCATTAGTTGTCGTTCAATCTTTATCCTCTGCTTTGCCTACAAGGAAACTTCGCACAGCTTTTTTTGTGGGCATCAATTGTGTGTGCCTACAGCTCCTCGGAAAGTTAGTCGTGTCATTCTTTTACATCCGACATTGTGACATCAGTGTTACATGAAAGTTGCTTTTCATTGTTACATGACAGTTGGTTGTTGTTAGACAAAGCTGCATGAAGTGTGAACTGGAACGTTCTTGGATCCACAACAAAATGTGTTATTTTGGAGAATGTGGGCATCGATCCCACTACCTCTCGCATGCTAAGCAAGCACTCTACCATTTGAGCTAATTCCCCATCCTTGTTAATTTGCCACAAGCAGCAACCAAGAGGGTCTAGTCTTGTCAGGCTATACTGTTGGTGTACTTGTTAGTTCTTGCGCCAGCACTGGCCGAGGCTCTGTGCATCCTAAAAATGTCGCTTCGTAGCAAGCGGCCGGTTAGCTCAGTTGGTTAGAGCGTGGTGCTAATAACACCAGTTCTATCTTTATCCTCTGCTTTGGCTTCAAGGAAACTTCCCACAGCTTTGTTTGTGGTCATCAATTGTGTGTGCCTACTGCTCCTCTGAAAGTTAGTGAGGTCATTCTTTTTCATCCGACATTGTGACATCAGTGTTACATGAAAGTTGCTTGTCGTTGTTACATGACAGTAGGTTGTTGTTAGACAAAGCTGCATGAAGTGTGAACTGGAACGTTCTTGGATCCACAACAAAATGTGTTATTTTGGAGAATGTGGGCATCGATCCCACTACCTCTCGCATGCTAAGCAAGCACGCTACCATTTGAGCTAATTCCCCATCCTTGTTAATTTGCCACAAGCAGCAACCAAGAGGGTCTAGTCTTGTCAGGCTATACTGTTGGTGTACTTGTTAGTTCTTGCGCCAGCACTGGCCGAGGCTCTGTGCATCCTAAAAATGTCGCTTGTAGCAAGCGGCCGGTTAGCTCAGTTGGTTAGAGCGTGGTGCTAATAACTCCAAGGTCGTGGGTTCGATCCCCGTACTGGCCATGAGGTACATTTTGAGTGTCAAAATCAGGAGTCACTTGCATGTGTATGGTCAAGTGTGCCACATAATTAATATTAGTGACGTGCCGAAATAGCTCAGTTGGGAGAGCGTTAGACTGAAGATCTAAAGGTCCCTGGTTTGATCCCGGGTTTCGGCATTAGTTGTCGTTCTATCTTTATCCTCTGCTTTGCCTACAAGGAAACTTCGCACAGCTTTTTTCGTGGGCATCAATTGTGTGTGCCTACAGCTCCTCTGAAAGTTAGTCGTGTCATTCTTTTACATCCGACATTGTGACATCAGTGTTACATGAAAGTTGCTTTTCATTGTTACATGACAGTTGGTTGTTGTTAGACAAAGCTGCATGAAGTGTGAACTGGAACGTTCTTGGATCCACAACAAAATTTGTTATTTTGGAGAATGTGGGCATCGATCCCACTACCTCTCGCATGCTAAGCAAGCACTCTACCATTTGAGCTAATTCCCCATCCTTGTTAATTTGCCACAAGCAGCAACCAAGAGGGTCTAGTCTTGTCAGTCTATACTGTTGGTGTACTTGTTAGTTCTTGCGCCAGCACTGGCCGAGGCTCTGTGCATCCTAAAAATGTCGCTTTGTAGCAAGCGGCCGGTTAGCTCAGTTGGTTAGAGCGTGGTGCTAATAACTCCAAGGTCGTGGGTTCGATCCCCCTACTGGCCATGAGGTACATTTTGAGTGTCAAAATCAGGAGTCACTTGCATGTGTATGGTCAAGTGTGCCACATAATTAATATTAGTGACATGCTGAAATAGCTCAGTTGGGAGAGCGTTAGACTGAAGATCTAAAGGTCCCTGGTTCGATCCCGGGTTTCGGCATTAGTTGTCGTTCTATCTTTATCCTCTGCTTTGCCTACAAGGAAACTTCGCACAGCTTTTTTCGTGGGCATCAATTGTGTGTGCCTACAGCTCCTCGGAAAGTTAGTCGTGTCATTCTTTTACATCCGACATTGTGACATCAGTGTTACATGAAAGTTGCTTTTCATTGTTACATGACAGTTGGTTGTTGTTAGACAAAGCTGCATGAAGTGTGAACTGGAACGTTCTTGGATCCACAACAAAATGTGTTATTTTGGAGAATGTGGGCATCGATCCCACTACCTCTCGCATGCTAAGCAAGCACTCTACCATTTGAGCTAATTCCCCATCCTTGTTAATTTGCCACAAGCAGCAACCAAGAGGGTCTAGTCTTGTCAGGCTATACTGTTGGTGTACTTGTTAGTTCTTGCGCCAGCACTGGCCGAGGCTCTGTGCATCCTAAAAATGTCGCTTCGTAGCAAGCGGCCGGTTAGCTCAGTTGGTTAGAGCGTGGTGCTAATAACGCCAAGGTCGTGGGTTCGATCCCCGTACTGGCCATGAGGTACATTTTGAGTGTCAAAATCAGGAGTCACTTGCATGTGTATGGTCAAGTGTGCCACATAATTAATATTAGTGACTTGCCGAAATAGCTCAGTTGGGAGAGCGTTAGACTGAAGATCTAAAGGTCCCTGGTTCGATACCGGGTTTCGGCATTAGTTGTCGTTCAATCTTTATCCTCTGCTTTGCCTACAAGGAAACTTCGCACAGCTTTTTTGTGGGCATCAATTGTGTGTGCCTACAGCTCCTCGGAAAATTAGTCGTGTCATTCTTTTACATCCGACATTGTGACATCAGTGTTACATGAAAGTTGCTTTTCATTGTTACATGACAGTTGGTTGTTGTTAGACAAAGCTGCATGAAGTGTGAACTGGAACGTTCTTGGATCCACAACAAAATGTGTTATTTTGGAGAATGTGGGCATCGATCCCACTACCTCTCGCATGCTAAGCAAGCACTCTACCATTTGAGCTAATTCCCCATCCTTGTTAATTTGCCACAAGCAGCAACCAAGAGGGTCTAGTCTTGTCAGGCTATACTGTTGGTGTACTTGTTAGTTCTTGCGCCAGCACTGGCCGAGGCTCTGTGCATCCTAAAAATGTCGCTTCGTAGCAAGCGGCCGGTTAGCTCAGTTGGTTAGAGCGTGGTGCTAATAACACCAGTTCTATCTTTATCCTCTGCTTTGGCTTCAAGGAAACTTCCCACAGCTTTGTTTGTGGTCATCAATTGTGTGTGCCTACTGCTCCTCTGAAAGTTAGTGAGGTCATTCTTTTTCATCCGACATTGTGACATCAGTGTTACATGAAAGTTGCTTGTCGTTGTTACATGACAGTAGGTTGTTGTTAGACAAAGCTGCATGAAGTGTGAACTGGAACGTTCTTGGATCCACAACAAAATGTGTTATTTTGGAGAATGTGGGCATCGATCCCACTACCTCTCGCATGCTAAGCAAGCACGCTACCATTTGAGCTAATTCCCCATCCTTGTTAATTTGCCACAAGCAGCAACCAAGAGGGTCTAGTCTTGTCAGGCTATACTGTTGGAGTACTTGTTAGTTCTTGCGCCAGCACTGGCCGAGGCTCTGTGCATCCTAAAAATGTCGCTTGTAGCAAGCGGCCGGTTAGCTCAGTTGGTTAGAGCGTGGTGCTAATAACTCCAAGGTCGTGGGTTCGATCCCCGTACTGGCCATGAGGTACATTTTGAGTGTCAAAATCAGGAGTCACTTGCATGTGTATGGTCAAGTGTGCCACATAATTAATATTAGTGACGTGCCGAAATAGCTCAGTTGGGAGAGCGTTAGACTGAAGATCTAAAGGTCCCTGGTTTGATCCCGGGTTTCGGCATTAGTTGTCGTTCTATCTTTATCCTCTGCTTTGCCTACAAGGAAACTTCGCACAGCTTTTTTCGTGGGCATCAATTGTGTGTGCCTACAGCTCCTCTGAAAGTTAGTCGTGTCATTCTTTTACATCCGACATTGTGACATCAGTGTTACATGAAAGTTGCTTTTCATTGTTACATGACAGTTGGTTGTTGTTAGACAAAGCTGCATGAAGTGTGAACTGGAACGTTCTTGGATCCACAACAAAATTTGTTATTTTGGAGAATGTGGGCATCGATCCCACTACCTCTCGCATGCTAAGCAAGCACTCTACCATTTGAGCTAATTCCCCATCCTTGTTAATTTGCCACAAGCAGCAACCAAGAGGGTCTAGTCTTGTCAGTCTATACTGTTGGTGTACTTGTTAGTTCTTGCGCCAGCACTGGCCGAGGCTCTGTGCATCCTAAAAATGTCGCTTCGTAGCAAGCGGCCGGTTAGCTCAGTTGGTTAGAGCGTGGTGCTAATAACTCCAAGGTCGTGGGTTCGATCCCCGTACTGGCCATGAGGTACATTTTGAGTGTCAAAATCAGGAGTCACTTGCATGTGTATGGTCAAGTGTGCCACATAATTAATATTAGTGACATGCTGAAATAGCTCAGTTGGGAGAGCGTTAGACTGAAGATCTAAAGGTCCCTGGTTCGATCCCGGGTTTCGGCATTAGTTGTCGTTCTATCTTTATCCTCTGCTTTGCCTACAAGGAAACTTCGCACAGCTTTTTTCGTGGGCATCAATTGTGTGTGCCTACAGCTCCTCGGAAAGTTAGTCGTGTCATTCTTTTACATCCGACATTGTGACATCAGTGTTACATGAAAGTTGCTTTTCATTGTTACATGACAGTTGGTTGTTGTTAGACAAAGCTGCATGAAGTGTGAACTGGAACGTTCTTGGATCCACAACAAAATGTGTTATTTTGGAGAATGTGGGCATCGATCCCACTACCTCTCGCATGCTAAGCAAGCACTCTACCATTTGAGCTAATTCCCCATCCTTGTTAATTTGCCACAAGCAGCAACCAAGAGGGTCTAGTCTTGTCAGGCTATACTGTTGGTGTACTTGTTAGTTCTTGCGCCAGCACTGGCCGAGGCTCTGTGCATCCTAAAAATATCGCTTCGTAGCAAGCGGCCGGTTAGCTCAGTTGGTTCGAGCGTGGTGCTAATAACGCCAAGGTCGTGGGTTCGATCCCCGTACTGGCCATGAGGTACATTTTGAGTGTCAAAATCAGGAGTCACTTGCATGTGTATGGTCAAGTGTGCCACATAATTAAATTTAGTGACTTGCCGAAATAGCTCAGTTGGGAGAGCGTTAGACTGAAGATCTAAAGGTCCCTGGTTCGATCCCGGGTTTCGGCATTAGTTGTCGTTCAATCTTTATCCTCTGCTTTGCCTACAAGGAAACTTCGCACAGCTTTTTTTGTGGGCATCAATTGTGTGTGCCTACAGCTCCTCGGAAAGTTAGTCGTGTCATTCTTTTACATCCGACATTGTGACATCAGTGTTACATGAAAGTTGCTTTTCATTGTTACATGACAGTTGGTTGTTGTTAGACAAAGCTGCATGAAGTGTGAACTGGAACGTTCTTGGATCCACAACAAAATGTGTTATTTTGGAGAATGTGGGCATCGATCCCACTACCTCTCGCATGCTAAGCAAGCACTCTACCATTTGAGCTAATTCCCCATCCTTGTTAATTTGCCACAAGCAGCAACCAAGAGGGTCTAGTCTTGTCAGGCTATACTGTTGGTGTACTTGTTAGTTCTTGCGCCAGCACTGGCCGAGGCTCTGTGCATCCTAAAAATGTCGCTTCGTAGCAAGCGGCCGGTTAGCTCAGTTGGTTAGAGCGTGGTGCTAATAACACCAGTTCTATCTTTATCCTCTGCTTTGGCTTCAAGGAAACTTCCCACAGCTTTGTTTGTGGTCATCAATTGTGTGTGCCTACTGCTCCTCTGAAAGTTAGTGAGGTCATTCTTTTTCATCCGACATTGTGACATCAGTGTTACATGAAAGTTGCTTGTCGTTGTTACATGACAGTAGGTTGTTGTTAGACAAAGCTGCATGAAGTGTGAACTGGAACGTTCTTGGATCCACAACAAAATGTGTTATTTTGGAGAATGTGGGCATCGATCCCACTACCTCTCGCATGCTAAGCAAGCACGCTACCATTTGAGCTAATTCCCCATCCTTGTTAATTTGCCACAAGCAGCAACCAAGAGGGTCTAGTCTTGTCAGGCTATACTGTTGGTGTACTTGTTAGTTCTTGCGCCAGCACTGGCCGAGGCTCTGTGCATCCTAAAAATGTCGCTTGTAGCAAGCGGCCGGTTAGCTCAGTTGGTTAGACCGTGGTGCTAATAACTCCAAGGTCGTGGGTTCGATCCATTTACATTACATTTACATTTAAGTCATTTAGCAGACGCTCTTATCCAGAGCGACTTACAAATTGGTGCATTCACCTTATGACATCCAGTGGAACAGCCACTTTACAATAGTGCATCTAGATCTTTTAAGGGGGGGGGGGGGGGGCAGAAGGATTGCTTTATCCTAGGTATTCCTTGAAGAGGTGGGGTTTCAGGTGTCTCCGGAAGGTGGTGATTGACTCCGCTGTCCTGGCGTCGTGAGGGAGTTTGTTCCACCATTGGGGTGCCAGAGCAGCGAACAGTTTTGACTGGGCTGAGCGGGAACTGTACTTCCTCAGTGGTAGGGAGGCGAGCGGGCCAGAGGTGGATGAACGCAGTGCCCTTGTTTGGGTGTAGGGCCTGATCAGAGCCTGAAGGTACTGAGGTGCCGTTCCCCTCACAGCTCCGTAGGCAAGCACCATGGTCTTGTAGCGGATGCGAGCTTCAACTGGAAGCCAGTGGAGAGAGCGGAGGAGCGGGGTGACGTGAGAGAACTTGGGAAGGTTGAACACCAGACGGGCTGCGGCGTTCTGGATGAGTTGTAGGGGTTTAATGGCACAGGCAGGGAGCCCAGCCAACAGCGAGTTGCAGTAATCCAGACGGGAGATGACAAGTGCCTGGATTAGGACCTGCGCCGCTTCCTGTGTGAGGCAGGGTCGTACTCTGCGGATGTTGTAGAGCATGAACCTACAGGAACGGGCCACCGCCTTGATGTTGGTGGAGAACGACAGGGTGTTGTCCAGGATCACGCCAAGGTTCTTAGCGCTCTGGGAGGAGGACACAATGGAGTTGTCAACCGTGATGGCGAGATCATGGAACGGACAGTCCTTCCCCGGGAGGAAGAGCAGCTCCGTCTTGCCGAGGTTCAGCTTGAGGTGGTGATCCGTCATCCACACTGATATGTCTGCCAGACATGCAGAGATGCGATTCGCCACCTGGTCATCAGAAGGGGGAAAGGAGAAGATTAATTGTGTGTCGTCTGCATAGCAATGATAGGAGAGACCATGTGAGGTTATGACAGAGCCAAGTGACTTGGTGTATAGCGAGAATAGGAGAGGGCCTAGAACAGAGCCCTGGGGGACACCAGTGGTGAGAGCGCGTGGTGAGGAGACAGATTCTCGCCACGCCACCTGGTAGGAGCGACCTGTCAGGTAGGACGCAATCCAAGCGTGGGCCGCGCTGGAGATGCCCAACTCGGAGAGGGTGGAGAGGAGGATCTGATGGTTCACAGTATCGAAGGCAGCCGATAGGTCTAGAAGGATGAGAGCAGAGGAGAGAGAGTTAGCTTTAGCAGTGCGGAGCGCCTCCGTGATACAGAGAAGAGCAGTCTCAGTTGAGTGACTAGTCTTGAAACCTGACTGATTTGGATCAAGAAGGTCATTCTGAGAGAGATAGCAGGAGAGCTGGCCAAGGACGGCACGTTCAAGAGTTTTGGAGAGAAAAGAAAGAAGGGATACTGGTCTGTAGTTGTTGACATCGGAGGGATCGAGTGTAGGTTTTTTCAGAAGGGGTGCAACTCTCGCTCTCTTGAAGACGGAAGGGACGTAGCCAGCGGTCAAGGATGAGTTGATGAGCGAGGTGAGGTAAGGTAGAAGGTCTCCGGAAATGGTCTGGAGAAGAGAGGAGGGGATAGGGTCAAGCGGGCAGGTTGTTGGGCGGCCGGCCGTCACAAGACGCGAAATTTCATCTGGAGAGAGAGGGGAGAAAGAGGTCAAAGCACAGGGTTGGGCAGTGTGAGCAGAACCAGCGGTGTCGTTTGACTTAGCAAACGAGGATCGGATGTCGTCGACCTTCTTTTCAAAATGGTTGACGAAGTCGTCTGCAGAGAGGGAGGAGGGGGGGGGAGGGGGAGGAGGATTCAGGAGGGAGGAGAAGGTGGCAAAGAGCTTCCTAGGGTTAGAGGCAGATGCTTGGAATTTAGAGTGGTAGAAAGTGGCTTTAGCAGCAGAGACAGAAGAGGAAAATGTAGAGAGGAGGGAGTGAAAGGATGCCAGGTCCGCAGGGAGGCCAGTTTTCCTCCATTTCCGCTCGGCTGCCCGGAGCCCTGTTCTCCCCGTACTGGCCATGAGGTACATTTTGAGTGTCAAAATCAGGAGTCACTTGCATGTGTATGGTCAAGTGTGCCACATAATTAATATTAGTGACGTGCCGAAATAGCTCAGTTGGGAGAGCGTTAGACTGAAGATCTAAAGGTCCCTGGTTTGATCCCGGGTTTCGGCATTAGTTGTCGTTCTATCTTTATCCTCTGCTTTGCCTACAAGGAAACTTCGCACAGCTTTTTTCGTGGGCATCAATTGTGTGTGCCTACAGCTCCTCTGAAAGTTAGTCGTGTCATTCTTTTACATCCGACATTGTGACATCAGTGTTACATGAAAGTTGCTTTTCATTGTTACATGACAGTTGGTTGTTGTTAGACAAAGCTGCATGAAGTGTGAACTGGAACGTTCTTGGATCCACAACAAAATTTGTTATTTTGGAGAATGTGGGCATCGATCCCACTACCTCTCGCATGCTAAGCAAGCACTCTACCATTTGAGCTAATTCCCCATCCTTGTTAATTTGCCACAAGCAGCAACCAAGAGGGTCTAGTCTTGTCAGTCTATACTGTTGGTGTACTTGTTAGTTCTTGCGCCAGCACTGGCCGAGGCTCTGTGCATCCTAAAAATGTCGCTTCGTAGCAAGCGGCCGGTTAGCTCAGTTGGTTAGAGCGTGGTGCTAATAACGCCAAGGTCGTGGGTTCGATCCCCGTACTGGCCATGAGGTACATTTTGAGTGTCAAAATCAGGAGTCACTTGCATGTGTATGGTCAAGTGTGCCACATAATTAATATTAGTGACTTGCCGAAATAGCTCAGTTGGGAGAGCGTTAGACTGAAGATCTAAAGGTCCCTGGTTCGATCCCGGGTTTCGGCATTAGTTTTCGTTCAATCTTTATCCTCTGCTTTGCCTACAAGGAAACTTCGCACAGCTTTTTTTGTGGGCATCAATTGTGTGTGCCTACAGCTCCTCGGAAAGTTAGTCGTGTCATTCTTTTACATCCGACATTGTGACATCAGTGTTACATGAAAGTTGCTTTTCATTGTTACATGACAGTTGGTTGTTGTTAGACAAAGCTGCATGAAGTGTGAACTGGAACGTTCTTGGATCCACAACAAAATTTGTTATTTTGGAGAATGTGGGCATCAATCCCACTACCTATCGCATGCTAAGCAAGCACTCTACCATTTGAGCTAATTCCCCATCCTTGTTAATTTGCCACAAGCAGCAACCAAGAGGGTCTAGTCTTGTCAGGCTATACTGTTGGTGTACTTGTTAGTTCTTGCGCCAGCACTGGCCGAGGCTCTGTGCATCCTAAAAATGTCGCTTCGTAGCAAGCGGCCGGTTAGCTCAGTTGGTTAGAGCGTGGTGCTAATAACACCAGTTCTATCTCTATCCTCTGCTTTGGCTTCAAGGAAACTTCCCACAGCTTTGTTTGTGGTCATCAATTGTGTGTGCCTACTGCTCCTCTGAAAGTTAGTGAGGTCATTCTTTTTCATCCGACATTGTGACATCAGTGTTACATGAAAGTTGCTTGTCGTTGTTACATGACAGTAGGTTGTTGTTAGACAAAGCTGCATGAAGTGTGAACTGGAAGGTTCTTGGATCCACAACATAATGTGTTATTTTTGAGAATGTGAGCAATGATCCCACTACCTCTCGCATGCTAAGCAAGCACTCTACCATTTGAGCTAATTCCCCATCCTTGTTGATTTGCCACAAGGAGCAACCAAGAGGGTCTAGTCTTGTCAGGGTACTTGTTAGTTCTTGCGCCAGCACTGGCCGAGGCTCTGTGCATCCTAAAAATGGTGGTTTGTAGCAAGCGGCCGGTTAGCTCAGTTGGTTAGAGCGTGGTGCTAATAACGCCAAGGTCGTGGGATCGATCCCCGTACTGGCCATGAGGTACATTTTGAGTGTCAAAATCAGGAGTCACTTGCATGTGTATGGTCAAGTGTGCCACATAATTAATATTAGTGACGTGCTGAAATAGCTCAGTTGGGAGAGCGTTAGACTGAAGATCTAAAGGTCCCTGGTTCGATCCCGGGTTTCGGCATTAGTTGTCGTTCTATCTTTATCCTCTGCTTTGCCTACAAGGAAACTTCGCACAGCTTTTTTTGTGGGCATCAATTGTGTGTGCCTACAGCTCCTCGGAAAGTTAGTCGTGTCATTCTTTTACATCTGACATTGTGACATCAGTGTTACATGAAAGTTGCTTTTCATTGTTACATGACAGTTGGTTGTTGTTAGACAAAGCTGCATGAAGTGTGAACTGGAACGTTCTTGGATCCACAACAAAATGTGTTATTTTGGAGAATGTGGGCATCGATCCCACTACCTCTCGCATGCTAAGCAAGCACTCTACCATTTGAGCTAATTCCCCATCCTTGTTAATTTGCCACAAGCAGCAACCAAGAGGGTCTAGTCTTGTCAGTCTATACTGTTGGTGTACTTGTTAGTTCTTGCGCCAGCACTGGCCGAGGCTCTGTGCATCCTAAAAATGTCGCTTCGTAGCAAGCGGCCGGTTAGCTCAGTTGGTTAGAGCGTGGTGCTAATAACTCCAAAGTCGTGGGTTCGATCCCCCTACTGGCCATGAGGTACATTTTGAGTGTCAAAATCAGGAGTCACTTGCATGTGTATGGTCAAGTGTGCCACATAATTAATATTAGTGACATGCTGAAATAGCTCAGTTGGGAGAGCGTTAGACTGAAGATCTAAAGGTCCCTGGTTCGATCCCGGGTTTCGGCATTAGTTGTCGTTCTATCTTTATCCTCTGCTTTGCCTACAAGGAAACTTCGCACAGCTTTTTTCGTGGGCATCAATTGTGTGTGCCTACAGCTCCTCGGAAAGTTAGTCGTGTCATTCTTTTACATCCGACATTGTGACATCAGTGTTACATGAAAGTTGCTTTTCATTGTTACATGACAGTTGGTTGTTGTTAGACAAAGCTGCATGAAGTGTGAACTGGAACGTTCTTGGATCCACAACAAAATGTGTTATTTTGGAGAATGTGGGCATCGATCCCACTACCTCTCGCATGCTAAGCAAGCACTCTACCATTTGAGCTAATTCCCCATCCTTGTTAATTTGCCACAAGCAGCAACCAAGAGGGTCTAGTCTTGTCAGGCTATACTGTTGGTGTACTTGTTAGTTCTTGCGCCAGCACTGGCCGAGGCTCTGTGCATCCTAAAAAAGTCGCTTCGTAGCAAGCGGCCGGTTAGCTCAGTTGGTTAGAGCGTGGTGCTAATATCGCCAAGGTCGTGGGTTCGATCCCCGTACTGGCCATGAGGTATATTTTGAGTGTCAAAATCAGGAGTCACTTGCATGTGTATGGTCAAGTGTGCCACATAATTAATATTAGTGACTTGCCGAAATAGCTCAGTTGGGAGAGCGTTAGACTGAAGATCTAAAGGTCCCTGGTTCGATACCGGGTTTCGGCATTAGTTGTCGTTCAATCTTTATCCTCTGCTTTGCCTACAAGGAAACTTCGCACAGCTTTTTTGTGGGCATCAATTGTGTGTGCCTACAGCTCCTCGGAAAATTAGTCGTGTCATTCTTTTACATCCGACATTGTGACATCAGTGTTACATGAAAGTTGCTTTTCATTGTTACATGACAGTTGGTTGTTGTTAGACAAAGCTGCATGAAGTGTGAACTGGAACGTTCTTGGATCCACAACAAAATGTGTTATTTTGGAGAATGTGGGCATCGATCCCACTACCTCTCGCATGCTAAGCAAGCACTCTACCATTTGAGCTAATTCCCCATCCTTGTTAATTTGCCACAAGCAGCAACCAAGAGGGTCTAGTCTTGTCAGGCTATACTGTTGGTGTACTTGTTAGTTCTTGCGCCAGCACTGGCCGAGGCTCTGTGCATCCTAAAAATGTCGCTTCGTAGCAAGCGGCCGGTTAGCTCAGTTGGTTAGAGCGTGGTGCTAATAACACCAGTTCTATCTTTATCCTCTGCTTTGGCTTCAAGGAAACTTCCCACAGCTTTGTTTGTGGTCATCAATTGTGTGTGCCTACTGCTCCTCTGAAAGTTAGTGAGGTCATTCTTTTTCATCCGACATTGTGACATCAGTGTTACATGAAAGTTGCTTGTCGTTGTTACATGACAGTAGGTTGTTGTTAGACAAAGCTGCATGAAGTGTGAACTGGAACGTTCTTGGATCCACAACAAAATGTGTTATTTTGGAGAATGTGGGCATCGATCCCACTACCTCTCGCATGCTAAGCAAGCACGCTACCATTTGAGCTAATTCCCCATCCTTGTTAATTTGCCACAAGCAGCAACCAAGAGGGTCTAGTCTTGTCAGGCTATACTGTTGGTGTACTTGTTAGTTCTTGCGCCAGCACTGGCCGAGGCTCTGTGCATCCTAAAAATGTCGCTTGTAGCAAGCGGCCGGTTAGCTCAGTTGGTTAGAGCGTGGTGCTAATAACTCCAAGGTCGTGGGTTCGATC
Organism: Salvelinus fontinalis; assembly: GCF_029448725.1. Classification (NCBI taxonomy): domain Eukaryota; kingdom Metazoa; phylum Chordata; class Actinopteri; order Salmoniformes; family Salmonidae; genus Salvelinus; species Salvelinus fontinalis. Next base: position 63,753 of record NW_026600814.1, on the reverse strand, counting down.
CCCGTACTGGCCATGAGGTACATTTTGAGTGTCAAAATCAGGAGTCACTTGCATGTGTATGGTCAAGTGTGCCACATAATTAATATTAGTGACGTGCCGAAATAGCTCAGTTGGGAGAGCGTTAGACTGAAGATCTAAAGGTCCCTGGTTTGATCCCGGGTTTCGGCATTAGTTGTCGTTCGATCTTTATCCTCTGCTTTGCCTACAAGGAAACTTCGCACAGCTTTTTTTGTGGGCATCAATTGTGTGTGCCTACAGCTCCTCGGAAAGTTAGTCGTGTCATTCTTTTACATCCGACATTGTGACATCAGTGTTACATGAAAGTTGCTTTTCATTGTTACATGACAGTTGGTTGTTGTTAGACAAAGCTGCATGAAGTGTGAACTGGAACGTTCTTGGATCCACAACAAAATGTGTTATTTTGGAGAATGTGGGCATCGATCCCACTACCTCTCGCATGCTAAGCAAGCACTCTACCATTTGAGCTAATTCCCCATCCTTGTTAATTTGCCACAAGCAGCAACCAAGAGGGTCTAGTCTTGTCAGGCTATACTGTTGGTGTACTTGTTAGTTCTTGCGCCAGCACTGGCCGAGGCTCTGTGCATCCTAAAAATGTCGCTTCGTAGCAAGCGGCCGGTTAGCTCAGTTGGTTAGAGCGTGGTGCTAATAACACCAGTTCTATCTTTATCCTCTGCTTTGGCTTCAAGGAAACTTCCCACAGCTTTGTTTGTGGTCATCAATTGTGTGTGCCTACTGCTCCTCTGAAAGTTAGTGAGGTCATTCTTTTTCATCCGACATTGTGACATCAGTGTTACATGAAAGTTGCTTGTCGTTGTTACATGACAGTAGGTTGTTGTTAGACAAAGCTGCATGAAGTGTGAACTGGAACGTTCTTGGATCCACAACAAAATGTGTTATTTTGGAGAATGTGGGCATCGATCCCACTACCTCTCGCAAGCTAAGCAAGCACGCTACCATTTGAGCTAATTCCCCATCCTTGTTAATTTGCCACAAGCAGCAACCAAGAGGGTCTAGTCTTGTCAGGCTATACTGTTGGTGTACTTGTTAGTTCTTGCGCCAGCACTGGCCGAGGCTCTGTGCATCCTAAAAATGTCGCTTGTAGCAAGCGGCCGGTTAGCTCAGTTGGTTAGAGCGTGGTGCTAATAACTCCAAGGTCGTGGGTTCGATCCCCGTACTGGCCATGAGGTACATTTTGAGTGTCAAAATCAGGAGTCACTTGCATGTGTATGGTCAAGTGTGCCACATAATTAATATTAGTGACGTGCCGAAATAGCTCAGTTGGGAGAGCGTTAGACTGAAGATCTAAAGGTCCCTGGTTTGATCCCGGGTTTCGGCATTAGTTGTCGTTCTATCTTTATCCTCTGCTTTGCCTACAAGGAAACTTCGCACAGCTTTTTTCGTGGGCATCAATTGTGTGTGCCTACAGCTCCTCTGAAAGTTAGTCGTGTCATTCTTTTACATCCGACATTGTGACATCAGTGTTACATGAAAGTTGCTTTTCATTGTTACATGACAGTTGGTTGTTGTTAGACAAAGCTGCATGAAGTGTGAACTGGAACGTTCTTGGATCCACAACAAAATTTGTTATTTTGGAGAATGTGGGCATCGATCCCACTACCTCTCGCATGCTAAGCAAGCACTCTACCATTTGAGCTAAATCCCCATCCTTGTAAATTTGCCACAAGCAGCAACCAAGAGGGTCTAGTCTTGTCAGTCTATACTGTTGGTGTACTTGTTAGTTCTTGCGCCAGCACTGGCCGAGGCTCTGTGCATCCTAAAAATGTCGCTTCGTAGCAAGCGGACGGTTAGCTCAGTTGGTTAGAGCGTGGTGCTAATAACTCCAAGGTCGTGGGTTCGATCCCCGTACTGGCCATGAGGTACATTTTGAGTGTCAAAATCAGGAGTCACTTGCATGTGTATGGTCAAGTGTGCCACATAATTAATATTAGTGACTTGCCGAAATAGCTCAGTTGGGAGAGCGTTAGACTGAAGATCTAAAGGTCCCTAGTTCGATCCCGGGTTTCGGCATTAGTTGTCGTTCAATCTTTATCCTCTGCTTTGCCTACAAGGAAACTTCGCACAGCTTTTTTTGTGGGCATCAATTGTGTGTGCCTACAGCTCCTCGGAAAGTTAGTCGTGTCATTCTTTTACATCCGACATTGTGACATCAGTGTTACATGAAAGTTGCTTTTCATTGTTACATGACAGTTGGTTGTTGTTAGACAAAGCTGCATGAAGTGTGAACTGGAACGTTCTTGGATCCACAACAAAATGTGTTATTTTGGAGAATGTGGGCATCGATCCCACTACCTCTCGCATGCTAAGCAAGCACTCTACCATTTGAGCTAATTCCCCATCCTTGTTAATTTGCCACAAGCAGCAACCAAGAGGGTCTAGTCTTGTCAGGCTATACTGTTGGTGTACTTGTTAGTTCTTGCGCCAGCACTGGCCGAGGCTCTGTGCATCCTAAAAATGTCGCTTCGTAGCAAGCGGCCGGTTAGCTCAGTTGGTTAGAGCGTGGTGCTAATAACACCAGTTCTATCTTTATCCTCTGCTTTGGCTTCAAGGAAACTTCCCACAGCTTTGTTTGTGGTCATCAATTGTGTGTGCCTACTGCTCCTCTGAAAGTTAGTGAGGTCATTCTTTTTCATCCGACATTGTGACATCAGTGTTACATGAAAGTTGCTTGTCGTTGTTACATGACAGTAGGTTGTTGTTAGACAAAGCTGCATGAAGTGTGAACTGGAACGTTCTTGGATCCACAACAAAATGTGTTATTTTGGAGAATGTGGGCATCGATCCCACTACCTCTCGCATGCTAAGCAAGCACGCTACCATTTGAGCTAATTCCCCATCCTTGTTAATTTGCCACAAGCAGCAACCAAGAGGGTCTAGTCTTGTCAGGCTATACTGTTGGTGTACTTGTTAGTTCTTGCGCCAGCACTGGCCGAGGCTCTGTGCATCCTAAAAATGTCGCTTGTAGCAAGCGGCCGGTTAGCTCAGTTGGTTAGAGCGTGGTGCTAATAACTCCAAGGTCGTGGGTTCGATCCCCGTACTGGCCATGAGGTACATTTTGAGTGTCAAAATCAGGAGTCACTTGCATGTGTATGGTCAAGTGTGCCACATAATTAATATTAGTGACGTGCCGAAATAGCTCAGTTGGGAGAGCGTTAGACTGAAGATCTAAAGGTCCCTGGTTTGATCCCGGGTTTCGGCATTAGTTGTCGTTCTATCTTTATCCTCTGCTTTGCCTACAAGGAAACTTCGCACAGCTTTTTTCGTGGGCATCAATTGTGTGTGCCTACAGCTCCTCTGAAAGTTAGTCGTGTCATTCTTTTACATCCGACATTGTGACATCAGTGTTACATGAAAGTTGCTTTTCATTGTTACATGACAGTTGGTTGTTGTTAGACAAAGCTGCATGAAGTGTGAACTGGAACGTTCTTGGATCCACAACAAAATTTGTTATTTTGGAGAATGTGGGCATCGATCCCACTACCTCTCGCATGCTAAGCAAGCACTCTACCATTTGAGCTAATTCCCCATCCTTGTTAATTTGCCACAAGCAGCAACCAAGAGGGTCTAGTCTTGTCAGTCTATACTGTTGGTGTACTTGTTAGTTCTTGCGCCAGCACTGGCCGAGGCTCTGTGCATCCTAAAAATGTCGCTTTGTAGCAAGCGGCCGGTTAGCTCAGTTGGTTAGAGCGTGGTGCTAATAACTCCAAGGTCGTGGGTTCGATCCCCCTACTGGCCATGAGGTACATTTTGAGTGTCAAAATCAGGAGTCACTTGCATGTGTATGGTCAAGTGTGCCACATAATTAATATTAGTGACATGCTGAAATAGCTCAGTTGGGAGAGCGTTAGACTGAAGATCTAAAGGTCCCTGGTTCGATCCCGGGTTTCGGCATTAGTTGTCGTTCTATCTTTATCCTCTGCTTTGCCTACAAGGAAACTTCGCACAGCTTTTTTCGTGGGCATCAATTGTGTGTGCCTACAGCTCCTCGGAAAGTTAGTCGTGTCATTCTTTTACATCCGACATTGTGACATCAGTGTTACATGAAAGTTGCTTTTCATTGTTACATGACAGTTGGTTGTTGTTAGACAAAGCTGCATGAAGTGTGAACTGGAACGTTCTTGGATCCACAACAAAATGTGTTATTTTGGAGAATGTGGGCATCGATCCCACTACCTCTCGCATGCTAAGCAAGCACTCTACCATTTGAGCTAATTCCCCATCCTTGTTAATTTGCCACAAGCAGCAACCAAGAGGGTCTAGTCTTGTCAGGCTATACTGTTGGTGTACTTGTTAGTTCTTGCGCCAGCACTGGCCGAGGCTCTGTGCATCCTAAAAATGTCGCTTCGTAGCAAGCGGCCGGTTAGCTCAGTTGGTTAGAGCGTGGTGCTAATAACGCCAAGGTCGTGGGTTCGATCCCCGTACTGGCCATGAGGTACATTTTGAGTGTCAAAATCAGGAGTCACTTGCATGTGTATGGTCAAGTGTGCCACATAATTAATATTAGTGACTTGCCGAAATAGCTCAGTTGGGAGAGCGTTAGACTGAAGATCTAAAGGTCCCTGGTTCGATACCGGGTTTCGGCATTAGTTGTCGTTCAATCTTTATCCTCTGCTTTGCCTACAAGGAAACTTCGCACAGCTTTTTTGTGGGCATCAATTGTGTGTGCCTACAGCTCCTCGGAAAATTAGTCGTGTCATTCTTTTACATCCGACATTGTGACATCAGTGTTACATGAAAGTTGCTTTTCATTGTTACATGACAGTTGGTTGTTGTTAGACAAAGCTGCATGAAGTGTGAACTGGAACGTTCTTGGATCCACAACAAAATGTGTTATTTTGGAGAATGTGGGCATCGATCCCACTACCTCTCGCATGCTAAGCAAGCACTCTACCATTTGAGCTAATTCCCCATCCTTGTTAATTTGCCACAAGCAGCAACCAAGAGGGTCTAGTCTTGTCAGGCTATACTGTTGGTGTACTTGTTAGTTCTTGCGCCAGCACTGGCCGAGGCTCTGTGCATCCTAAAAATGTCGCTTCGTAGCAAGCGGCCGGTTAGCTCAGTTGGTTAGAGCGTGGTGCTAATAACACCAGTTCTATCTTTATCCTCTGCTTTGGCTTCAAGGAAACTTCCCACAGCTTTGTTTGTGGTCATCAATTGTGTGTGCCTACTGCTCCTCTGAAAGTTAGTGAGGTCATTCTTTTTCATCCGACATTGTGACATCAGTGTTACATGAAAGTTGCTTGTCGTTGTTACATGACAGTAGGTTGTTGTTAGACAAAGCTGCATGAAGTGTGAACTGGAACGTTCTTGGATCCACAACAAAATGTGTTATTTTGGAGAATGTGGGCATCGATCCCACTACCTCTCGCATGCTAAGCAAGCACGCTACCATTTGAGCTAATTCCCCATCCTTGTTAATTTGCCACAAGCAGCAACCAAGAGGGTCTAGTCTTGTCAGGCTATACTGTTGGAGTACTTGTTAGTTCTTGCGCCAGCACTGGCCGAGGCTCTGTGCATCCTAAAAATGTCGCTTGTAGCAAGCGGCCGGTTAGCTCAGTTGGTTAGAGCGTGGTGCTAATAACTCCAAGGTCGTGGGTTCGATCCCCGTACTGGCCATGAGGTACATTTTGAGTGTCAAAATCAGGAGTCACTTGCATGTGTATGGTCAAGTGTGCCACATAATTAATATTAGTGACGTGCCGAAATAGCTCAGTTGGGAGAGCGTTAGACTGAAGATCTAAAGGTCCCTGGTTTGATCCCGGGTTTCGGCATTAGTTGTCGTTCTATCTTTATCCTCTGCTTTGCCTACAAGGAAACTTCGCACAGCTTTTTTCGTGGGCATCAATTGTGTGTGCCTACAGCTCCTCTGAAAGTTAGTCGTGTCATTCTTTTACATCCGACATTGTGACATCAGTGTTACATGAAAGTTGCTTTTCATTGTTACATGACAGTTGGTTGTTGTTAGACAAAGCTGCATGAAGTGTGAACTGGAACGTTCTTGGATCCACAACAAAATTTGTTATTTTGGAGAATGTGGGCATCGATCCCACTACCTCTCGCATGCTAAGCAAGCACTCTACCATTTGAGCTAATTCCCCATCCTTGTTAATTTGCCACAAGCAGCAACCAAGAGGGTCTAGTCTTGTCAGTCTATACTGTTGGTGTACTTGTTAGTTCTTGCGCCAGCACTGGCCGAGGCTCTGTGCATCCTAAAAATGTCGCTTCGTAGCAAGCGGCCGGTTAGCTCAGTTGGTTAGAGCGTGGTGCTAATAACTCCAAGGTCGTGGGTTCGATCCCCGTACTGGCCATGAGGTACATTTTGAGTGTCAAAATCAGGAGTCACTTGCATGTGTATGGTCAAGTGTGCCACATAATTAATATTAGTGACATGCTGAAATAGCTCAGTTGGGAGAGCGTTAGACTGAAGATCTAAAGGTCCCTGGTTCGATCCCGGGTTTCGGCATTAGTTGTCGTTCTATCTTTATCCTCTGCTTTGCCTACAAGGAAACTTCGCACAGCTTTTTTCGTGGGCATCAATTGTGTGTGCCTACAGCTCCTCGGAAAGTTAGTCGTGTCATTCTTTTACATCCGACATTGTGACATCAGTGTTACATGAAAGTTGCTTTTCATTGTTACATGACAGTTGGTTGTTGTTAGACAAAGCTGCATGAAGTGTGAACTGGAACGTTCTTGGATCCACAACAAAATGTGTTATTTTGGAGAATGTGGGCATCGATCCCACTACCTCTCGCATGCTAAGCAAGCACTCTACCATTTGAGCTAATTCCCCATCCTTGTTAATTTGCCACAAGCAGCAACCAAGAGGGTCTAGTCTTGTCAGGCTATACTGTTGGTGTACTTGTTAGTTCTTGCGCCAGCACTGGCCGAGGCTCTGTGCATCCTAAAAATATCGCTTCGTAGCAAGCGGCCGGTTAGCTCAGTTGGTTCGAGCGTGGTGCTAATAACGCCAAGGTCGTGGGTTCGATCCCCGTACTGGCCATGAGGTACATTTTGAGTGTCAAAATCAGGAGTCACTTGCATGTGTATGGTCAAGTGTGCCACATAATTAAATTTAGTGACTTGCCGAAATAGCTCAGTTGGGAGAGCGTTAGACTGAAGATCTAAAGGTCCCTGGTTCGATCCCGGGTTTCGGCATTAGTTGTCGTTCAATCTTTATCCTCTGCTTTGCCTACAAGGAAACTTCGCACAGCTTTTTTTGTGGGCATCAATTGTGTGTGCCTACAGCTCCTCGGAAAGTTAGTCGTGTCATTCTTTTACATCCGACATTGTGACATCAGTGTTACATGAAAGTTGCTTTTCATTGTTACATGACAGTTGGTTGTTGTTAGACAAAGCTGCATGAAGTGTGAACTGGAACGTTCTTGGATCCACAACAAAATGTGTTATTTTGGAGAATGTGGGCATCGATCCCACTACCTCTCGCATGCTAAGCAAGCACTCTACCATTTGAGCTAATTCCCCATCCTTGTTAATTTGCCACAAGCAGCAACCAAGAGGGTCTAGTCTTGTCAGGCTATACTGTTGGTGTACTTGTTAGTTCTTGCGCCAGCACTGGCCGAGGCTCTGTGCATCCTAAAAATGTCGCTTGTAGCAAGCGGCCGGTTAGCTCAGTTGGTTAGACCGTGGTGCTAATAACTCCAAGGTCGTGGGTTCGATCCATTTACATTACATTTACATTTAAGTCATTTAGCAGACGCTCTTATCCAGAGCGACTTACAAATTGGTGCATTCACCTTATGACATCCAGTGGAACAGCCACTTTACAATAGTGCATCTAGATCTTTTAAGGGGGGGGGGGGGGGGCAGAAGGATTGCTTTATCCTAGGTATTCCTTGAAGAGGTGGGGTTTCAGGTGTCTCCGGAAGGTGGTGATTGACTCCGCTGTCCTGGCGTCGTGAGGGAGTTTGTTCCACCATTGGGGTGCCAGAGCAGCGAACAGTTTTGACTGGGCTGAGCGGGAACTGTACTTCCTCAGTGGTAGGGAGGCGAGCGGGCCAGAGGTGGATGAACGCAGTGCCCTTGTTTGGGTGTAGGGCCTGATCAGAGCCTGAAGGTACTGAGGTGCCGTTCCCCTCACAGCTCCGTAGGCAAGCACCATGGTCTTGTAGCGGATGCGAGCTTCAACTGGAAGCCAGTGGAGAGAGCGGAGGAGCGGGGTGACGTGAGAGAACTTGGGAAGGTTGAACACCAGACGGGCTGCGGCGTTCTGGATGAGTTGTAGGGGTTTAATGGCACAGGCAGGGAGCCCAGCCAACAGCGAGTTGCAGTAATCCAGACGGGAGATGACAAGTGCCTGGATTAGGACCTGCGCCGCTTCCTGTGTGAGGCAGGGTCGTACTCTGCGGATGTTGTAGAGCATGAACCTACAGGAACGGGCCACCGCCTTGATGTTGGTGGAGAACGACAGGGTGTTGTCCAGGATCACGCCAAGGTTCTTAGCGCTCTGGGAGGAGGACACAATGGAGTTGTCAACCGTGATGGCGAGATCATGGAACGGACAGTCCTTCCCCGGGAGGAAGAGCAGCTCCGTCTTGCCGAGGTTCAGCTTGAGGTGGTGATCCGTCATCCACACTGATATGTCTGCCAGACATGCAGAGATGCGATTCGCCACCTGGTCATCAGAAGGGGGAAAGGAGAAGATTAATTGTGTGTCGTCTGCATAGCAATGATAGGAGAGACCATGTGAGGTTATGACAGAGCCAAGTGACTTGGTGTATAGCGAGAATAGGAGAGGGCCTAGAACAGAGCCCTGGGGGACACCAGTGGTGAGAGCGCGTGGTGAGGAGACAGATTCTCGCCACGCCACCTGGTAGGAGCGACCTGTCAGGTAGGACGCAATCCAAGCGTGGGCCGCGCTGGAGATGCCCAACTCGGAGAGGGTGGAGAGGAGGATCTGATGGTTCACAGTATCGAAGGCAGCCGATAGGTCTAGAAGGATGAGAGCAGAGGAGAGAGAGTTAGCTTTAGCAGTGCGGAGCGCCTCCGTGATACAGAGAAGAGCAGTCTCAGTTGAGTGACTAGTCTTGAAACCTGACTGATTTGGATCAAGAAGGTCATTCTGAGAGAGATAGCAGGAGAGCTGGCCAAGGACGGCACGTTCAAGAGTTTTGGAGAGAAAAGAAAGAAGGGATACTGGTCTGTAGTTGTTGACATCGGAGGGATCGAGTGTAGGTTTTTTCAGAAGGGGTGCAACTCTCGCTCTCTTGAAGACGGAAGGGACGTAGCCAGCGGTCAAGGATGAGTTGATGAGCGAGGTGAGGTAAGGTAGAAGGTCTCCGGAAATGGTCTGGAGAAGAGAGGAGGGGATAGGGTCAAGCGGGCAGGTTGTTGGGCGGCCGGCCGTCACAAGACGCGAAATTTCATCTGGAGAGAGAGGGGAGAAAGAGGTCAAAGCACAGGGTTGGGCAGTGTGAGCAGAACCAGCGGTGTCGTTTGACTTAGCAAACGAGGATCGGATGTCGTCGACCTTCTTTTCAAAATGGTTGACGAAGTCGTCTGCAGAGAGGGAGGAGGGGGGGGGAGGGGGAGGAGGATTCAGGAGGGAGGAGAAGGTGGCAAAGAGCTTCCTAGGGTTAGAGGCAGATGCTTGGAATTTAGAGTGGTAGAAAGTGGCTTTAGCAGCAGAGACAGAAGAGGAAAATGTAGAGAGGAGGGAGTGAAAGGATGCCAGGTCCGCAGGGAGGCGAGTTTTCCTCCATTTCCGCTCGGCTGCCCGGAGCCCTGTTCTCCCCGTACTGGCCATGAGGTACATTTTGAGTGTCAAAATCAGGAGTCACTTGCATGTGTATGGTCAAGTGTGCCACATAATTAATATTAGTGACGTGCCGAAATAGCTCAGTTGGGAGAGCGTTAGACTGAAGATCTAAAGGTCCCTGGTTTGATCCCGGGTTTCGGCATTAGTTGTCGTTCTATCTTTATCCTCTGCTTTGCCTACAAGGAAACTTCGCACAGCTTTTTTCGTGGGCATCAATTGTGTGTGCCTACAGCTCCTCTGAAAGTTAGTCGTGTCATTCTTTTACATCCGACATTGTGACATCAGTGTTACATGAAAGTTGCTTTTCATTGTTACATGACAGTTGGTTGTTGTTAGACAAAGCTGCATGAAGTGTGAACTGGAACGTTCTTGGATCCACAACAAAATTTGTTATTTTGGAGAATGTGGGCATCGATCCCACTACCTCTCGCATGCTAAGCAAGCACTCTACCATTTGAGCTAATTCCCCATCCTTGTTAATTTGCCACAAGCAGCAACCAAGAGGGTCTAGTCTTGTCAGTCTATACTGTTGGTGTACTTGTTAGTTCTTGCGCCAGCACTGGCCGAGGCTCTGTGCATCCTAAAAATGTCGCTTCGTAGCAAGCGGCCGGTTAGCTCAGTTGGTTAGAGCGTGGTGCTAATAACGCCAAGGTCGTGGGTTCGATCCCCGTACTGGCCATGAGGTACATTTTGAGTGTCAAAATCAGGAGTCACTTGCATGTGTATGGTCAAGTGTGCCACATAATTAATATTAGTGACTTGCCGAAATAGCTCAGTTGGGAGAGCGTTAGACTGAAGATCTAAAGGTCCCTGGTTCGATCCCGGGTTTCGGCATTAGTTTTCGTTCAATCTTTATCCTCTGCTTTGCCTACAAGGAAACTTCGCACAGCTTTTTTTGTGGGCATCAATTGTGTGTGCCTACAGCTCCTCGGAAAGTTAGTCGTGTCATTCTTTTACATCCGACATTGTGACATCAGTGTTACATGAAAGTTGCTTTTCATTGTTACATGACAGTTGGTTGTTGTTAGACAAAGCTGCATGAAGTGTGAACTGGAACGTTCTTGGATCCACAACAAAATTTGTTATTTTGGAGAATGTGGGCATCAATCCCACTACCTATCGCATGCTAAGCAAGCACTCTACCATTTGAGCTAATTCCCCATCCTTGTTAATTTGCCACAAGCAGCAACCAAGAGGGTCTAGTCTTGTCAGGCTATACTGTTGGTGTACTTGTTAGTTCTTGCGCCAGCACTGGCCGAGGCTCTGTGCATCCTAAAAATGTCGCTTCGTAGCAAGCGGCCGGTTAGCTCAGTTGGTTAGAGCGTGGTGCTAATAACACCAGTTCTATCTCTATCCTCTGCTTTGGCTTCAAGGAAACTTCCCACAGCTTTGTTTGTGGTCATCAATTGTGTGTGCCTACTGCTCCTCTGAAAGTTAGTGAGGTCATTCTTTTTCATCCGACATTGTGACATCAGTGTTACATGAAAGTTGCTTGTCGTTGTTACATGACAGTAGGTTGTTGTTAGACAAAGCTGCATGAAGTGTGAACTGGAAGGTTCTTGGATCCACAACATAATGTGTTATTTTTGAGAATGTGAGCAATGATCCCACTACCTCTCGCATGCTAAGCAAGCACTCTACCATTTGAGCTAATTCCCCATCCTTGTTGATTTGCCACAAGGAGCAACCAAGAGGGTCTAGTCTTGTCAGGGTACTTGTTAGTTCTTGCGCCAGCACTGGCCGAGGCTCTGTGCATCCTAAAAATGGTGGTTTGTAGCAAGCGGCCGGTTAGCTCAGTTGGTTAGAGCGTGGTGCTAATAACGCCAAGGTCGTGGGTTCGATCCCCGTACTGGCCATGAGGTACATTTTGAGTGTCAAAATCAGGAGTCACTTGCATGTGTATGGTCAAGTGTGCCACATAATTAATATTAGTGACGTGCTGAAATAGCTCAGTTGGGAGAGCGTTAGACTGAAGATCTAAAGGTCCCTGGTTCGATCCCGGGTTTCGGCATTAGTTGTCGTTCAATCTTTATCCTCTGCTTTGCCTACAAGGAAACTTCGCACAGCTTTTTTTGTGGGCATCAATTGTGTGTGCCTACAGCTCCTCGGAAAGTTAGTCGTGTCATTCTTTTACATCTGACATTGTGACATCAGTGTTACATGAAAGTTGCTTTTCATTGTTACATGACAGTTGGTTGTTGTTAGACAAAGCTGCATGAAGTGTGAACTGGAACGTTCTTGGATCCACAACAAAATGTGTTATTTTGGAGAATGTGGGCATCGATCCCACTACCTCTCGCATGCTAAGCAAGCACTCTACCATTTGAGCTAATTCCCCATCCTTGTTAATTTGCCACAAGCAGCAACCAAGAGGGTCTAGTCTTGTCAGGCTATACTGTTGGTGTACTTGTTAGTTCTTGCGCCAGCACTGGCCGAGGCTCTGTGCATCCTAAAAATGTCGCTTCGTAGCAAGCGGCCGGTTAGCTCAGTTGGTTAGAGCGTGGTGCTAATAACGCCAGTTCTATCTTTATCCTCTGCTTTGGCTTCAAGGAAACTTCCCACAGCTTTGTTTGTGGTCATCAATTGTGTGTGCCTACTGCTCCTCTGAAAGTTAGTGAGGTCATTCTTTTTCATCCGACATTGTGACATCAGTGTTACATGAAAGTTGCTTGTCGTTGTTACATGACAGTAGGTTGTTGTTAGACAAAGCTGCATGAAGTGTGAACTGGAAGGTTCTTGGATCCACAACATAATGTGTTATTTTTGAGAATGTGAGCAATGATCCCACTACCTCTCGCATGCTAAGCAAGCACTCTACCATTTGAGCTAATTCCCCATCCTTGTTGATTTGCCACAAGGAGCAACCAAGAGGGTCTAGTCTTGTCAGGGTACTTGTTAGTTCTTGCGCCAGCACTGGCCGAGGCTCTGTGCATCCTAAAAATGGCGGTTTGTAGCAAGCGGCCGGTTAGCTCAGTTGGTTAGAGCGTGGAGCTAATAACGCCAAGTTGGTGGGTTCGATCCCCGTACTGGCCATGAGGTACATTTTGAGTGTCAAAATCAGGAGTCACTTGCATGTGTATGGTCAAGTGTGCCACATAATTAATTTTAGTGACGTGCTGAAATAGCTCAGTTGGGAGAGCTTTAGACTGAAGATCCAAAGGTCCCTGGTTCGATCCCGGGTTTCAGCATTAGTTGTCGTTCTATCTTTATCCTCTGCTTTGCCTACAAGGAAACTTCGCACAGCTTTTTTTGTGGGCATCAATTGTGTGTGCCTACAGCTCCTCGGAAAGTTAGTCGTGTCATTCTTTTACGTCCGACATTGTGACATCAGTGTTACATGAAAGTTGCTTTTCATTGTTACATGACAGTTGGTTGTTGTTAGACAAAGCTGCATGAAGTGTGAACTGGAACGTTCTTGGATCCACAACAAAATGTGTTATTTTGGAGAATGTGGGCATCGATCCCACTACCTCTCGCATGCTAAGCAAGCACTCTACCATTTGAGCTAATTCCCCATCCTTGTTAATTTGCCACAAGCAGCAACCAAGAGGGTCTAGTCTTGTCAGGCTATACTGTTGGTGTACTTGTTAGTTCTTGCGCCAGCACTGGCCGAGGCTCTGTGCATCCTAAAAATGTCGCTTCGTAGCAAGCGGCCGGTTAGCTCAGTTGGTTAGAGCGTGGTGCTAATAACGCCAGTTCTATCTTTATCCTCTGCTTTGGCTTCAAGGAAACTTCCCACAGCTTTGTTTGTGGTCATCAATTGTGTGTGCCTACTGCTCCTCTGAAAGTTAGTGAGGTCATTCTTTTTCATCCGACATTGTGACATCAGTGTTACATGAAAGTTGCTTGTCGTTGTTATATGACAGTAGGTTGTTGTTAGACAAAGCTGCATGAAGTGTGAACTGGAACGTTCTTGGATCCACAACATAATGTGTTATTTTTGAGAATGTGAGCAATGATCCCACTACCTCTCGCATGCTAAGCAAGCACTCTACCATTTGAGCTAATTCCCCATCCTTGTTGATTTGCCACAAGGAGCAACCAAGAGGGTCTAGTCTTGTCAGGCTATACTGTTGGTGTACTTGTTAGTTCTTGCGCCAGCACTGGCCGAGGCTCTGTGCATCCTAAAAATGGCGGTTTGTAGCAAGCGGCCGGTTAGCTCAGTTGCTTAGAGCGTGGTGCTAATAACGCCAAGGTCGTGGGATCGATCCCCGTACTGGCCATGAGGTACATTTTGAGTGTCAAAATCAGGAGTCACTTGCATGTGTATGGTCAAGTGTGCCACATAATTAATATTAGTGACGTGCTGAAATAGCTCAGTTGGGAGAGCGTTAGACTGATGATCTAAAGGTCCCTGGTTCGATCCCGGGTTTCGGCATTAGTTCTCGTTCTATCTTTATCCTCTGCTTTGCCTACAAGGAAACTTCGCACAGCTTTTTTTGTGGGCATCAATTGTGTGTGCCTACAGCTCCTCGGAAAGTTAGTCGTGTCATTCTTTTACGTCCGACATTGTGACATCAGTGTTACATGAAAGTTGCTTTTCATTGTTACATGACAGTTGGTTGTTGTTAGACAAAGCTGCATGAAGTGTGAACTGGAACGTTCTTGGATCCACAACAAAATGTGTTATTTTGGAGAATGTGGGCATCGATCCCACTACCTCTCGCATGCTAAGCAAGCACTCTACCATTTGAGCTAATTCCCCATCCTTGTTAATTTGCCACAAGCAGCAACCAAAAGGGTCTAGTCTTGTCAGGCTATACTGTTGGTGTACTTGTTAGTTCTTGCGCCAGCACTGGCCGAGGCTCTGTGCATCCTAAAAATGTCGCTTCGTAGCAAGCGGCCGGTTAGCTCAGTTGGTTAGAGCGTGGTGCTAATAACGCCAGTTCTATCTTTATCCTCTGCTTTGGCTTCAAGGAAACTTCCCACAGCTTTGTTTGTGGTCATCAATTGTGTGTGCCTACTGCTCCTCTGAAAGTTAGTGAGGTCATTCTTTTTCATCCGACATTGTGACATCAGTGTTACATGAAAGTTGCTTGTCGTTGTTATATGACAGTAGGTTGTTGTTAGACAAAGCTGCATGAAGTGTGAACTGGAACGTTCTTGGATCCACAACATAATGTGTTATTTTTGAGAATGTGAGCAATGATCCCACTACCTCTCGCATGCTAAGCAAGCACTCTACCATTTGAGCTAATTCCCCATCCTTGTTGATTTGCCACAAGGAGCAACCAAGAGGGTCTAGTCTTGTCAGGCTATACTGTTGGTGTACTTGTTAGTTCTTGCGCCAGCACTGGCCGAGGCTCTGTGCATCCTAAAAATGGCGGTTTGTAGCAAGCGGCCGGTTAGCTCAGTTGCTTGGAGCATGGTGCTAATAACGCCAAGGTCGTGGGATCGATCCCCGTACTGGCCATGAGGTACATTTTGAGTGTCAAAATCAGGAGTCACTTGCATGTGTATGGTCAAGTGTGCCACATAATTAATATTAGTGATGTGCTGAAATAGCTCAGTTGGGAGAGCGTTAGACTGAAGATCCAAAGGTCCCTGGTTCGATCCCGGGTTTCGGCATTAGTTCTCGTTCTATCTTTATCCTCTGCTTTGCCTACAAGGAAACTTCGCACAGCTTTTTTTGTGGGCATCAATTGTGTGTGCCTACAGCTCCTCGGAAAGTTAGTCGTGTCATTCTTTTACATCTGACATTGTGACATCAGTGTTACATGAAAGTTGCTTTTCATTGTTACATGACAGTTGGTTGTTGTTAGACAAAGCTGCATGAAGTGTGAACTGGAACGTTCTTGGATCCACAACAAAATGTGTTATTTTTGAGAATGTTGGCAATGATCCCACTACCTCTCGCATGCTAAGCAAGCACTCTACCATTTGAGCTAATTCCCCATCCTTGTTGATTTGCCACAAGGAGCAACCAAGAGGGTCTAGTCTTGTCAGGCTATACTGTTGGTGTACTTGTTAGTTCTTGCGCCAGCACTGGCCGAGGCTCTGTGCATCCTAAAAATGGCGGTTTGTAGCAAGCGGCCGGTTAGCTCAGTTGCTTGGAGCATGGTGCTAATAACGCCAAGGTCGTGGGATCGATCCCCGTACTGGCCATGAGGTACATTTTGAGTGTCAAAATCAGGAGTCACTTGCATGTGTATGGTCAAGTGTGCCACATAATTAATATTAGTGATGTGCTGAAATAGCTCAGTTGGGAGAGCGTTAGACTGAAGATCCAAAGGTCCCTGGTTCGATCCCGGGTTTCGGCATTAGTTCTCGTTCTATCTTTATCCTCTGCTTTGCCTACAAGGAAACTTCGCACAGCTTTTTTTGTGGGCATCAATTGTGTGTGCCTACAGCTCCTCGGAAAGTTAGTCGTGTCATTCTTTTACATCTGACATTGTGACATCAGTGTTACATGAAAGTTGCTTTTCATTGTTACATGACAGTTGGTTGTTGTTAGACAAAGCTGCATGAAGTGTGAACTGGAACGTTCTTGGATCCACAACAAAATGTGTTATTTTTGAGAATGTTGGCAATGATCCCACTACCTCTCGCATGCTAAGCAAGCACTCTACCATTTGAGCTAATTCCCCATCCTTGTTGATTTGCCACAAGGAGCAACCAAGAGGGTCTAGTCTTGTCAGGCTATACTGTTGGTGTACTTGTTAGTTCTTGCGCCAGCACTGGCCGAGGCTCTGTGCATCCTAAAAATGGCGGTTTGTAGCAAGCGGCCGGTTAGCTCAGTTGCTTGGAGCATGGTGCTAATAACGCCAAGGTCGTGGGATCGATCCCCGTACTGGCCATGAGGTACATTTTGAGTGTCAAAATCAGGAGTCACTTGCATGTGTATGGTCAAGTGTGCCACATAATTAATATTAGTGATGTGCTGAAATAGCTCAGTTGGGAGAGCGTTAGACTGAAGATCCAAAGGTCCCTGGTTCGATCCCGGGTTTCGGCATTAGTTCTCGTTCTATCTTTATCCTCTGCTTTGCCTACAAGGAAACTTCGCACAGCTTTTTTTGTGGGCATCAATTGTGTGTGCCTACAGCTCCTCGGAAAGTTAGTCGTGTCATTCTTTTACATCTGACATTGTGACATCAGTGTTACATGAAAGTTGCTTTTCATTGTTACATGACAGTTGGTTGTTGTTAGACAAAGCTGCATGAAGTGTGAACTGGAACGTTCTTGGATCCACAACAAAATGTGTTATTTTTGAGAATGTTGGCAATGATCCCACTACCTCTCGCATGCTAAGCAAGCACTCTACCATTTGAGCTAATTCCCCATCCTTGTTGATTTGCCACAAGGAGCAACCAAGAGGGTCTAGTCTTGTCAGGCTATACTGTTGGTGTACTTGTTAGTTCTTGCGCCAGCACTGGCCGAGGCTCTGTGCATCCTAAAAATGTTGGTTCGTAGCAAGCGGCCGGTTAGCTCAGTTGGTTAGAGCGTGGTGCTAATAACGCCAAGTTGGTGGGTTCGATCCCCGTACTGGCCATGAGGTACATTTTGAGTGTCAAAATCAGGAGTCACTTGCATGTGTATGGTCAAGTGTGCCACATAATTAATATTAGTGACGTGCTGAAATAGCTCAGTTGGGAGAGCGTTAGACTGAAGATCCAAAGGTCCCTGGTTCGATCCCGGTTTTCAGCATTAGTTGTCGTTCTATCTTTATCCTCTGCTTTGCCTACAAGGAAACTTCGCACAGCTTTTTTTGTGGGCATCAATTGTGTGTGCCTACAGCTCCTCGGAAAGTTAGTCGTGTCATTCTTTTACGTCCGACATTGTGACATCAGTGTTACATGAAAGTTGCTTTTCATTGTTACATGACAGTTGGTTGTTGTTAGACAAAGCTGCATGAAGTGTGAACTGGAACGTTCTTGGATCCACAACAAAATGTGTTATTTTGGAGAATGTGGGCATCGATCCCACTACCTCTCGCATGCTAAGCAAGCACTCTACCATTTGAGCTAATTCCCCATCCTTGTTAATTTGCCACAAGCAGCAACCAAGAGGGTCTAGTCTTGTCAGGCTATACTGTTGGTGTACTTGTTAGTTCTTGCGCCAGCACTGGCCGAGGCTCTGTGCATCCTAAAAATGTCGCTTCGTAGCAAGCGGCCGGTTAGCTCAGTTGGTTAGAGCGTGGTGCTAATAACGCCAGTTCTATCTTTATCCTCTGCTTTGGCTTCAAGGAAACTTCCCACAGCTTTGTTTGTGGTCATCAATTGTGTGTGCCTACTGCTCCTCTGAAAGTTAGTGAGGTCATTCTTTTTCATCCGACATTGTGACATCAGTGTTACATGAAAGTTGCTTGTCGTTGTTACATGACAGTAGGTTGTTGTTAGACAAAGCTGCATGAAGTGTGAACTGGAAGGTTCTTGGATCCACAACATAATGTGTTATTTTTGAGAATGTGGGCAATGATCCCACTACCTCTCGCATGCTAAGCAAGCACTCTACCATTTGAGCTAATTCCCCATCCTTGTTGATTTGCCACAAGGAGCAACCAAGAGGGTCTAGTCTTGTCAGGCTATACTGTTGGTGTACTTGTTAGTTCTTGCGCCAGCACTGGCCGAGGCTCTGTGCATCCTAAAAATGTCGGTTCGTAGCAAGCGGCCGGTTAGCTCAGTTGGTTAGAGCGTGGTGCTAATAACGCCAAGTTCGTGGGTTCGATCCCCGTACTGGCCATGAGGTACATTTTGAGTGTCAAAATCAGGAGTCACTTGCATGTGTATGGTCAAGTGTGCCACATAATTAATATTAGTGACGTGCTGAAATAGCTCAGTTGGGAGAGCGTTAGACTGAAGATCTAAAGGTCCCTGGTTCGATCCCGGGTTTCGGCATTAGTTGTCCTTCTATCTTTATCCTCTGCTTTGCCTACAAGGAAACTTCGCACAGTTTTTTTTGTGGGCATCAATTGTGTGTGCCTACAGCTCCTCGGAAAGTTAGTCGTGTCATTCTTTTACATCCGACATTGTGACATCAGTGTTACATGAAAGTTGCTTTTCATTGTTACATGACAGTTGGTTGTTGTTAGACAAAGCTGCATGAAGTGTGAACTGGAACGTTCTTGGATCCACAACAAAATTTGTTATTTTGGAGAATGTGGGCATCGATCCCACTACCTCTCGCATGCTAAGCAAGCACTCTACCATTTGAGCTAATTCCCCATCCTTGTTAATTTGCCACAAGCTGCAAACAAGAGGGTCTAGTCTTGTCAAGTTATACTATTGGTGTACTTGTTAGTTCTTGCGCCAGCACTGGCCGAGGCTCTGTGCATCCTAAAAATGTCGCTTCGTAGCAAGCGGCCGGTTAGCTCAGTTGGTTAGAGCGTGGTGCTAATAACGCCAAGGTCGTGGGTTCGATCCCCGTGCTGGCCATGAGGTACATTTTGAGTGTCAAAATCATGAGTCACTTGCATGTGAATGGTCAAGTGTGCCACATAACTAATATTAGTGACGTGCCGAAATAGCTCATTTGGGAGAGCGTTAGACTGAAGATCTAAAGGTCCCTGGTTCGATCCCGGGTTTCGGCATTAGTTGTCGTTCAATCTTTAACCTCTGCTTTGCCTACAAGGAAACTTCGCACAGCTTTTTTTGTGGGCATCAATTGTGTGTGCCTACAGCTCCTCCAGAATGTCAAAAGGAGCCATGCAACACAGCCATGCAATTTCCATAGGCCTTACTGAAGAGCTCAGTGACGTTCAACGTGGCATCGTTATAGATTGCCACCTTTCTAGCAAGTCAGTTTGTAAAATTTCAGCCCTGCTAGAGCTGCCCTAGTCAACTGTAAGTGATGTTATTGTGAAGTGGAAATGTCCAAGAGCAACAACGGCTCAACCGCAAAGTGGTAGGCCACACAATCTCACAGAACGGAACCGCCGAGTGCTGAAGAGTGTAACGCGTAAATATTGTCTGTCCTCGGTTGCAACACTCACTACCGCATTCCAAACTGCGTCTGGGAGCAACGTCAGGACAAGAACTGTTTGTCGGGAGCCTCATGAAATGGGTTTCCATGGCCGAGCAGCCGCACACAAGCCTTAAATCCCCATGCACAATGCCAAGCGTTGGCTAGAGTGGTGTAAAGCTCGCCGCAGTGGAAACACTTTGTCTGGAGTGATGAATCAAGCCTCACCATCTGGAACGACAGACGATTCGGGGTTAGGCGAATGCCAGGAGAATGCTACCTGTTCCAATGCATACTACTGCAAAGTTTGTTAGAGGAGGAATAATGGTCTGGGGCTGTTTTCCATGGTTCGCGCTAGGCCACTTAGTTCCAGTGAAAGGAAATCTTAACACTACAGCATACAATGCCATTCTAGACGATTCTGTGCTTTTAACTTTGTGGCAACAGTGTGGGGAAAGCCCTGTCCTGTTTCAGCATGACAATTCCCCCCATGCACAAAGCGAGGTCCATACAGAAATGGTTTGTCGAGATCGGTGTGGAAGAACTTGACTCACCTGAACAGAGCCCTGACCTCAACCCCATCGAACACCTTTGGGATGAATTGGAACGCCGACAGCGAGCCAGGCCTAATCGCCCAACATCCGTGCCCGACCTCACAATGCTTTTGTGGCTGAACATAAGCAAGTCCCCGCAGCAATGTTACCATATCTAGTGTTATAGCAGCAAAGGGGGAACCAAGTCCATATTAATGCCCATGATTTTGGAATGAGATGTTCGACAAGCAGGTGTCCATACTTTTGGTAGTGTAGTTTAGCCGGCTATCTAAACTAGTAATAATTGTGTCCAAATGTCGTGCCCAGGGGCCCTGACCTCCAGAGGGCACCCATTTATTTTGTTAGTCATTCACACTCAGATATCTTATTAACATGGCATAGGTCATTACAAAATGTGTCGAATTGCAGGAATTTGCTTTAAATCTGCAAACATTTCTATCCACCCCATGGCAAAATGGGTAAAATTGAAGGAAATAAACTGTAAAACTGAACCTTTTTTCCAGTCAACTTGACACAACTGTGGGAAGCATTGGAATCAACATGGGCCAATATCCCTATGGGACGCTTTTGACACCTTGTAGAGTCCATGCCTCGACAAGGGTGTTCTGAGGGCAAAAGGGGTGCAATGGAATATTAGGAAGGTGTTCCTAATGTTTTGTACACTCAGTGTACAGCCAAACCAACAAGAAACTCTCTGAATTTGATATAAAACCATCTGTGTTTGTCATAGAACGATGGGACGAGTTTCTGTGGATGGACTCCTTCACGTGGTTGATTGCCCTTGTATATCTATCTATCTGAATGGTTGGTGGACCATTCTTGATACACACGGGACACTGTTGAGCGTCAAAAACCCAGTAGCGTTGCATATCTTGACAAACTAAAATCGGTGTGCCTGCACCTACTAACATACCCCGTTCAAAGGCACTTTGTCTTGCCTATTCACCCTCTGAATGGCACACATACACAATCCATGTCTCAATAGTCTCAAGGCTTAAAAATCCTTCACTAACCTGTCTCTTCCTCTACACTGACATCAATAAGGGATCATAGCTTTCACCTGGATTCACCTGGTCCATCTATGTCATGGGAAGAGCACTCATGTTTTGTACACTCACTGCTTTAATACTGCTAATTAATTTGGCAGACAGCAATGTTGTATTTCACACTAGAAACTCTGAATTCAATATACTGTATATGATTAATCAAGCCCTTCTCTGCCAAGGCAGAGTTAGAGGAAAATGTAAGTACGCATTTCACCTGTTCTACTCAGCGCATGTGATAAATACATTGATTCGATTTTCTGATAGAATATATTTGTCTCCATCTTGAGGCCTTTTCTACCTCTTTCAGGGTCGTGCCAATTAAATAAATATGTGAATGTCATGCAACTTCAGACCTTCTAACACCAATATAGCTTTTGTTGAGCAAGCAAATATTGCCATCAAGTTGACATACATCAATTCACTTTGATTCATTTACATTATTTATACTATAATATAAAGCTCCATAATGAATATCTTAATACTGCACTATGGATACCATTATATACGCTTATAGAAGTCATAAAATGACTAAGCCTAGTTCATATCCTTCGTGTGCAACACAAGAACGCTTCACAAAATGCTGATCCTGCGTTCTTGTGTAGAGTGTTTTTTGTGTAGCTGCTTGTAGTTATTTCTTGTGTACGTATGTAGGGTATCAACTACGCTTTAGTCCCATGTCATGAAATGAATACCTAAATTAAAATGAAAAATTATGAAAGATACAATATTAATCAAAATCTGCAATACAAATGGTTTATTAAAACATCCATTAAAAAGTATGTAAGTGATTGAAAAATAAAATACATAGTTCCTCAAATCCCAAAAAGTTTAACACCACTTTCCTAATCGTAAGAGTAGAAGCTGCTGTCGGCCTACCCTCCTTGTAATTCTTTAATTTAGGCTAAATATCTACATCAAATGTAGAGGCTGCAATGGACGTGGACCAATGATTACAATAGGGAGATGGCATCAGATGTACAGCACATCTAAATTGGTTGGGCTTCTTAGCTTATCTTCCTGATCACAGGAGAAGCTGTAGATGTCTGAATGACATTTAGAAGCTCACATTCCTAGTTACAGGAGTGGGAGCTAATAAGGGATCAAAAGACCCAGATGGAATTTTGGTGTTGAGTAGCCTATAGTGGATCTTCCTTAAGGAGTATAAACTAATGGTAAGCTAGTCCACTGACAGCCTGGTTCAAATAGAGCAGCATTAGGGGACTCAAAATGAAAACAGAAATGAACAACAAAAATAAAAATGTTGTATTGAGGCCAGTTGTGGTGTTCTCCTCAGATGTAGCCTGGCAAAAGCAACTGACATGGGCTGCACGTCATCCAGGCTATCCATCAGAGGACCCAGAGGACTTGCAGGTGACCAAGCGTTTCCAGGCCTTCTGGACTCCCCAGAAGAAGCCCCGGATGCCTTTCCTCATCTTGGATAATTTAACTGGCAAGAAGATGAAAATATGTAAGAATTTCAGATGGACAATTGTCTGATAAAACAATAATTTATTACTTCTTTATACTTCTTTATATATAATTGTCCCATAAGAACATTTCCCCGCAGGAACACTCACTCATAGGTGGAGAATCCACAGCAATGTACATCTCTGGCTGGTCTGTAGTGTCTGTAAGGACAATGCTCATCTTGGACTGTGATCAGAATTCAAAGATGCACAATTAAACATAAATTTCACTTCCTTTACATATTCCTATAATGATACAACTATATTTACTGGTGCCGATATCAAAAAGCACAACCAATGACCAATCAAGAGTAATCTGAGCTTGTCTTACCTTTCTGCCGGTGGCATAATGCACCCCCTCAGATTCCGCATCCTCCACATCATCCCTGCATGAGTCTTCAAGGTCTGAGGTCTCGTGGTCATATGGGTTGGGCACTGAGGGTTTCAAGATGGCCAGTAGCTTGTGGGAAACAATGTCAGAGACAATGGAAAGCATCTCCTGATCCTCAAATAAATCGTCAATTTTCAAGGAGCGTTTCAAAGGCTTGACCTTCCCAAGGTCAGTGTAGATGGCATCTGCCAGCTTCGATGTCATCTTAGAATTGAAACTTTTTTGCTGGCTTCCCATTTCCTCAATCAGATATTTGGCCACCTCATCATCGAACAATCGGATCAGCTCAGTCACCAGATCACTGATCTGGATGCGCTGATGTTTGTTGGTCCTTTTTGGCATACGGCATATCTTCTTGACAAGCTTCATCAGGACTTCTTCTAATATAAGCTCCCTAATGAAGCTGCTGGAACCGGATGTCACTTGATCCACAGTGGACCACTCCGGCTGTTCAATCTCAGTCTTGATGCTGCTCTGCTCAGCTTTCTTATTCAAAGATTGACGGGTTGTCATTTCATTAAACAAGGCTGTCAATTCTTTCAAGTTGAGTGTAGATTCCAGATTTTTGGTGCCTTGAAGTTTGGATGGTGCATCCATAATTCCGTTCGTGACAAGACAGACAATGTCCTTGTGCAGCTTGGGTGCCTTGTGGCACAGTATCTTCTGTAAGGCTTCCTCTGTGCCATAGCGTTGCATCAACTTTCTATGCACAGACAGCACCAACTGAAAGATGCCTGTTGCCTTCAGGCAGACATTTGCTTCCCTCCACCTGTTAGTCACCCTCACCCACAGAGCACTGGACAGCTTGTTGGTCACATCCTCAACTAGGGTCCAGCTGGCCCGCTAGCAAGCACCTCGCCTAAATAGGTGTGCGTTTATTTTTCTTCTAGATGATTGGACTAGTGCCCAGATATCACTAATGCTACATGAGTAACAGAGAGGGCAGTACAGACTTACTTTTGTTTAGTATTAATTGAGGACCCAGGTGAGGAGGGACACGATCTGTTGGCCGTCAGGTCCTCTACAGCCAGTTCCTGCACTCTCACGGACACCATGTTGTGGTAGAGTTTGAAGAAGAAGCACTGCTCACTGTGGCCTCCATGGCGCGCTGCAGCACTATCAACAGTTGCTTGTCCAGGTCATCCGACAGGCCCTGCACCTTGCCAAAGTAGTTTTGAATGAGGTTCATGTTGTTCGTGTCTATTGCTGCCCATACGGTACTGATTATACAAGAGGTCATTCCATGAGCACTCCAGATTCATCAGCTTGTGGTGGCCCTCCAGCAGCTTGGCTTGCTCTATCATTAATGGAGTGTCTCAGGCATTGCATAGGGAGGAGAAATATTAATACACAATACAAATATTAATTTTACTGCCCACAGCACGAAACCCAATGACCCACGAGCCATCCTGAATCGTGTGCTAGCGTTTTTCAACTGATTCCCAGTTTTAATCAATTGCCATACCACTTCCATCACCACTAAACCTTCTAGTGCCCAGTTTGCATATTTAAATCCTTCTATGGTAGGGCAAAGGGACTCCGTTTGATTAGTGGTGGCATTAACTCTAGGGTAGGCTCCAATTTCCCCTATTAGCCCCGAAGCCGCGGCTAAACTTTGGCCCAGGAGGATCAACTCATGTTTCCCAAGTATGGTACACATTTGCTGTATTACCACGATGGGTACCATTGTCAACATTACTTTCCTTGCCTTACTTAACCCAAATCTAATCAGGGCACATGTTATTGTCAGTATCATGACTAGGCCTGTAACGATTCCATGGCCATGTCTGTTCTTGTAGGCCAATCTACTTCATATTATTATTTGTAAAATTTCACAAAGACAATTATTTACCCTCAGGCCGATGACCGAATCTTGGTTTTCATTAGTCTCGCCTTCAAATCTCGAGTAGTTTGACGCCATTCTCTTGAATTTGGATCGAGCTAGTCTTCTTAACTCTGTAGGGGTCTTCTAGCAGAGAGTTCTAGTTTTCTTAGTTGTCAAGTCTCAGCTGTTCAGTCACAATGTTTTTTTATCAACCAAAGGTCTCTATGTTTTTCGTCTAATCCCTCCTTCTAATGATGTCTCACTTTAAGCCAGACCCCGTACCGGTTTGTGGTTTTCCGGTTGTTCTGTTTATACTGCATGTTCGTCTCGGTTTCTCAGTAATCTCGGTTGCTGTCGTACCAATATGGTTTCCTGACTGACAGTGTCATTTTTTAGTGATGATACAGGCGGGTGTTTATGGACCCGTTCATACACCATACTCCAAATCACTAAGCCTTTTAACAGTTTCCCCATTATTTTTATCAGGGTTCTCATTACCCATAAGATGCACTTTAATAGCTTAAGGGCTGCCCAGGCTATCCCTTTCCAGAATTTTTACAGTACTTTATCTACTGGTAGTCCCATTTTCTTGGCCCACCCTATTGCTAACATCAGAGCCAGAAATATTAGGATGGCTATGGCTATTCATAGACCCATCCAAAATTTAGCTTTAACTGTATACCACCACTTAGTCGCCTTTTTTTAATCTCTATTCCTATTACTTCTGTAACCGCTGTAACTGGGTTAACTACTACTTTATTCTACATGGTCTCTAGACCTGTGGTAAAACTTCCCCATCCTGCCCCATACCAGTCTCCACTAGCATGGTCCGACTTGAGGTTCTCATCTAAATACCAGTAGGTATTATCTCCAACTTCTTTCTCTTCCAAGATGTTACAGTAGTTATTTTGGCTAGCCTCAAAGAGTAATTTTAGCATCCTTGTAGTCAAATTACAACGTCTTTGTCTAGATGAGTTACTTGGTATTCTACTGCAGTCCCAGTCTGATGTCCTATTCATCAACCAAGACCCTTCGTAACACCACTGATGCTATTTATCCCCTCCTGTTAGGAGGTGGATGTAGTCAGCACAAGGAGCGTAGAGGGTCGTAGTCTCAGTATGTCTCGTTCAGAAATCAGAAGTCAAAATATACACTTGTTCTAGAGTATGAAAGTCAGATATGACCTTTTAGGTTGATGGTAGTTTGAAGTATCACGAGTTCAGTGATAAGTCAAGTAGCACTACCATGCCTTCTCTTGGGAAGGCATGCTTCTTATATACTCTCTTCGGGACCCAGTCAACCCTCGCTGCTATCTGCACACATTTACATTTATTCGACGCACATTTCACTGCTTCCTTCCAGTTTCAGTTCTTTCAGTAGCTGCAGCCACTCTGCGTCTCGAGGATCTGGTGTTGCACTTCCTTCTCCTTGTTTGGGCACAATGTCTGTTAGTTCCTCATACCATGGCCTTACTGCCCACGGAGGAGGGGGTGTAGATTGAGACTCTGGGGGAGAATCTTACATCAGGTCCTTTTTTAGTGCTTCCGTCACAGTCTTAAAGCATGTTTAGAGATGGACCTCATCAAGCTAGTTTTATCAGTGACAGCACCAGTAAAGACAGACAATGTACTGGAGGAGTTTGCTGATGTTTTTACAGGAATAGGATTATTCCCAGGAGAATGTACCATTCACCTTGACCCAGACGCAACCCCTGTGGTCTACCCACCGAGAAAGATTCCCCTTGCTCTCCGTGCCCGTCTGAAGAAAGAGTTGGAGAGCATGGAGCAATCTGACATAGTCACCAAGGTTACAGAACCGACTGACTGGGTAAACACCTTAGTGATGGTGGAGAAACCACGCACAGGCAAGCTCAGAGTATGTCTCGACCCAAGAGACTTGAACAAGGCTATCAAACGCCCCCATTATCCTTTACCGACGCTAGATGGCATCACACACAAGCTAGCGGGAGCACACTACTTCAGTGTCATGGACACTAGATCAGACTACTGGGCTATCAAGCTCACAGAAGAGTCCTCTAAGCTCACAACATTCAACACACCATTTGGACGCTACAGGTTCCATCGCCTGCCTTTTGGGATTATCTCAGCCCAAGACGAGTTTCAGCGAAAGATTGACGAAGTGTACAAAGGCCTCGACGGAGTTGTGGGAATTGTGGACGACATCCTTGTCTATGGTCGAACCAAAGAGGAGCACGACCGAAACCTCCATGCGATGCTGCAAAGGTCCCGCGAGAGAGGAGTCCGGCTCAACCCCGAGAAGAGCACAGTCGGTGCTACAGAGGTCAGCTACTTCGGACTTCTTACAGGCGAACCGGGGACACCATGCGTAATGCTGGTGCCATGTAAGCCGGCCCGAGGAGACGCACTGAAGACCAGACGCGTTGAGCCGGCTTCATGGCACCTGGCTCAATACTCAATCTAGCCCTGCCAGGGCGGGGAGGTGGAATAACCCGCACCGGGCTATGCACACGTACAGGAGACACCGTGCGCTCTACCGCATAACACGGTGTCTGCCCGTACTCTCGCTCTCCACGGTAAGATCGGGAAGTTGGCGCAGGTCTCCTACCTGCCTTCCCCACACTACCCTTTACCCCCCCAAAAAAAATTTGGGCTTGACTAACAGGCTTCCTACCGTGTCGTCGTGCTGCCTCCATTCGCCGGTATCCCTCCTCACACTGCACCAGAGAATCCCAGGCGGGCTCCGGCACTCTCCTTGGGTCGATCGCCCATTTGTCGATCTTCTCCCAGGTTGTATAGCCCAGATCCTTCTCCTGCTTCCGTGCTGCCTCCTCATACCGCCGCCTCTCGGCTTTAGCTGCCTCCAGCTCTTCACGAGGGTGGCGATATTCTCCAGGTTGTGCCCATGGACCTTTACCGTCCAATATTTCCTCCCATGTCCATGAATCCTGCGATCGCTGCTGCTGCTTTTTCCCACGCCGCTTGGTCCTTGGTTGGTGGGTGATTCTGTAACGGTTGCTTTCCTCCTCTTCGTCTGAATACATGAAGATTTATTAAAGCAAAGACGAACACGAAAAACAGTTGGAAAATTACAAAACAAAAAACGACGTAGATAGACCTGAACATATGAACTTACATAAACACGAAGAACGCACAAACAGGTACAGACTAGCACAAACGATACAGTCCCGTGTGGTAACAAACACTGACACGGAAGACAATCACCCACAAACAAACAGTGAGAACAGCCTACCTAAATATGGTTCTCAATCAGAGGAAACGTCAAACACCTGCCCCTAATTGAGAACCATATCAGGCAACACATTTAACCCAACATAGAAACACATAACATAGACTACCCACCCAGCTCACGTCCTGACCAACTAAACAAAGTTAAACAAAGGAAAATAAGGTCAGGAACGTGACAATATGATTCATCAAGCCCGTCTCTGCCAAGGCAGAGTTAGAGTAAGATGTACGCATTTCACCTGTTCTACTCAACGCATGTGATAAATACATTGATTCGATTTTCTGATAGAATATATTTGTTGCCATCTTGAGGCCTTTTCTACCTCTTTCAGGGCCGTGCCAATTAAATAAATACATGAATGTCATGCAACTTCAGACCTTCTAACACCAATATAGCTTTTGTTGAGCAAGCAAATATCGCCATCAAGTTGACATACATCAATTCACTTTTATTAATTTACATTATTTATACTATAATACACTGCTCAAAAAAATAAAGGGAACACTTAAACAACACAATGTAACTCCAAGTCAATCACACTTCTGTGAAATCAAACTGTCCACTTAGGAAGCAACACTGATTGACAATAAATTTCACATGCTGTTGTGCAAATGGAAAAGACAAAAGGTGGAAATTATAGGCAATTAGCAAGACACCCCCAATAAAGGAGTGGTTCTGCAGGTGGTGACCAGACCACTTCTCATTTCCTATGCTTCCTGGCTGATGTTTTGGTCACTTTTGAATGCTGGCGGTGCTTTCACTCTAGTGGTAGCATGAGACGGAGTCTACAACCCACACAATGCGAGCTGTGGCAAGAAGGTTTGCTGTGTCTGTCAGCGTAGTGTCCAGAGCATGGAGGCGCTACCAGGAGACAGGCCAGTACATCAGGAGACGTGGAGGAGGCCGTAGGAGGGCAACAACCCAGTAGCAGGACCGCTACCTCCGCCTTTGTGCAAGGAGGAGCAGGTGGAGCACTGCCAGAGCCCTGTAAAATGACCTCCAGCAGGCCACAAATGTTCATGTGTCTGCTCAAACGGTCAGAAACAGACTCCATGAGGGTGGTATGAGGGCCCGACGTCCACAGGTGGGGGTTCTGCTTACAGCCCAACACCGAGCAGGACGTTTGGCATTTGCCAGAGAACACCAAGATTGGCAAATTCGCCACTGGCGCCGTGTGCTCTTCATAGATGAAAGCAGGTTCACTGAGCACATGAGCACATGTGACAGAGTCTGGAGACGCCGTGGAGAACGTTCTGCTGCCTGCAACATCCTCCAGCATGACTGGTTTGGCGGTGGGTCAGTCATGGTGTGGCATTTCTTTGGGGGGCCGCACAGCCCTCCATGTGCTCGCCAGAGGTAGCCTGACTGCCATTAGGTACCGAGATGAGATCCTCAGACCCCTTGTGAGACCATATGCTGGTGCGGTTGGCCCTGGGTTCCTCCTAATGTAAGACAATGCTAGACCTCATGTGGCTGGAGTGTGTCAGCAGTTCCTGCAAGAGGAAGGCATTGATGCTATGGACTGGCCCGCCCGTTCCCCAGACCTGAATCCAATTGAGCACATCTGGGACATCATGTCTCGCTCCATTCACCAACGCCACGTTGCACCACAGACTGTCCAGGAGTTGGCGGATGCTTTAGTCCAGGTCTGGGAGGAGATCCCTCAGGAGACCATCCGCCACCTCATCAGGAACATGCCCAGACGTTGTAGGGAGGTCATACAGGCACGTGGAGGCCACCCACACTACTGAGCCTCATTTTGACTTGTTTTAAGGACATTACCTCAAAGTTGGATCAGCCTGTAGTGTGGTTTTCCACTTTCATTTTGAGTGTGACTCCAAATCCAGACCTCCATGGGTTGATATATTTGATTTCCATTGATCATTTGTGTGATTTTGTTGTCAGCACATTCAACTATGTAAAAAAAAAAAAGTATTTAATAAGAATATTTCATTCATTCAGATCTAGGATGTGTTATTTTAGTGTTCCCTTTATTTTTTTGAGCAGTGTATAAAGCTCTATAATGAATATCTTAATACTGCACTATGGATACCATTATATACCCTTATAGAAGTCATAAAATGACTAAGCCTAGTTCCTACCCTTCGTGTGTAACACAAGAACGCTTCACAAAATGCTGATCCTGCGTTCTTGTGTAGAATGTTTTTTGTGTAGCGGCTTGTAGTTATTTCTTGTGTACGTATGTAGGGTATCAACTAAGCTTTAGTCCCATGTCATGAAATGAATACCTAAATTAAAATGAAAAATTATGAAAGATACAATATTAATCAAAATCTGCAATACAAATGTTTTATTAAAACATCCATTAAAAAGTATGTAAGTGATTGAAAAATAAAATACATAGTTCCTCAAATCCCAAAAAGTTTAGCACCACTTTCCTAATCGGAAGAGTAGAAGCTGCTGTCGGCCTACCCTCCTTGTAATTCTTTAATTTAGGCTAAATATCTACATCAAATGTAGAGGCTGCAATGGACGTGGATCAATGATTACAATAGGGAGATGGCATCAGATGTACAGCACATCTAGTCAATTGGTTGGGCTTCTTAGCTTATCTTCCTAATCACAGGAGAAGCTGTAGATGTCGGAATGACATTTAGAAGCTCACATTCCTAGTTACAGGAGTGGGAGCTAATAAGGGATCAAAAGACCCAGATGGAATTTTGGTGTTGAGTAGCCTATAGTGGATCTTCCTTAAGGAGTATAAACTAATGGTAAGCTAGTCCACTGACAGCCTGGTTCAAATAGAGCAGCATTAGGGGACTCAAAATGAAAACAGAAATGAACAACAAAAATAAAAATGTTGTATTGAGGCCAGTTGTGGTGTTCTCCTCAGATGTAGCCTGGCAAAAGCAACTGACATGGGCTGCACGTCATCCAGGCTATCCATCAGAGGACCCAGAGGACTTGCAGGTGACCAAGCGTTTCCAGGCCTTCTGGACTCCCCAGAAGAAGCCCCGGATGCCTTTCCTCATCTTGGATAATTTAACTGGCAAGAAGATGAAAATATGTAAGAATTTCAGATGGACAATTGTCTGATAAAACAATAATTTATTACTTCTTTATACTTCTTTATATATAATTGTCCCATAAGAACATTTCCCCCCAGGAACACTCACTCATAGGTGGAGAATCCACAGCAATGTACATCTCTGGCTGGTCTGTAGTGTCTTTAAGGACGATGCTCATCTTGGACTGTGATCAGAATTCAAAGATGCACAATTAAACATAAATTTCACTTCCTTTACATATTCCTATAATTATACAACTATATTTACTGGTGCCGATATCAAAAAGCACAACCAATGACCATTCAAGAGTAATCTGAGCTTGTCTTACCTTTCTGCCGGTGGCATAATGCACCCCCTCAGATTCCGCATCCTCCACATCATCCCTGCATGAGTCTTCAAGGTCTGAGGTCTCGTGGTCATATGGGTTGGGCACTGAGGGTTTCAAGATGGCCAGTAGCTTGTGGGAAACAATGTCAGAGACAAAGGAAAGCATCTCCTGATCCTCAAATAAATCGTCAATTTTCAAGGAGCGTTTCAAACGCTTGACCTTCCCAAGGTCAGTGTAGATGGCATCTGCCAGCTTCGATGTCATCTTAGAATTGAAACTTTTTTGCTGGCTTCCCATTTCCTCAATCAGATATTTGGCCACCTCATCATCGAACAATCGGATCAGCTCAGTCACCAGATCACTGATCTGGATGCGCTGATGTTTGTTGGTCCTTTTTGGCATACGGCATATCTTCTTGACAAGCTTCATCAGGACTTCTTCTAATATAAGCTCCCTAATGAAGCTGCTGGAACCGGATGTCACTTGATCCACAGTGGACCACTCCGGCTGTTCAATCTCAGTCTTGATGCTGCTCTGCTCAGCTTTCTTATTCAAAGATTGACGGGTTGTCATTTCATTAAACAAGGCTGTCAATTCTTTCAAGTTGAGTGTAGATTCCAGATTTTTGGTGCCTTGAAGTTTGGATGGTGCATCCATAATTCCGTTCGTGACAAGACAGACAATGTCCTTGTGCAGCTTGGGTGCCTTGTGGCACAGTATCTTCTGTAGGGCTTCCTCTGTGCCATAGCGTTGCATCAACTTTCTATGCACAGACAGCACCAACTGAAAGATGTCTGTTGCCTTCAGGCAGACATTTGCTTCCCTCCACCTGTTAGTCACCCTCACCCACAGAGCACTGGACAGCTTGTTGGTCACATCCTCAACTAGGGTCCAGCTGGCCAGTTTATCCTGGGTCCGAGGAACAATCAGAGCGCGCAGCCGGACAATGATATCCATCACCGCCTCTACGTGAACAATAATATACACCGGTTGGGATGTCTTCACCTCAGCCGAGCCACATCGGCTCTTAACCGTGACCTTGTCCTGGTCTGTCCTTAGGCAGATGTCTGAGGAGAGCGGCCGGACAGAGACTTTAGGTACGATTGAACCCAGACGGTTGACTTCCCTGGTGACTGCACTCGCAATGGCTGTTGTCATCTCCCCACTGCCGCGCCTCAAAGCTCGCCTCAGAGCATCAGGAGAGCCCATGTGCTCCTCCAGCTCTCTGCAGAGGGCACTTACAATCCTTGCACTTGAGGGGCGGGAGTACGGCGTCTTGAGATCCTTGGTCATTTCCAATGCGGAGGTAACGTCTGGGGA
Source organism: Salvelinus fontinalis (assembly GCF_029448725.1). NCBI lineage: Eukaryota > Metazoa > Chordata > Actinopteri > Salmoniformes > Salmonidae > Salvelinus > Salvelinus fontinalis. Next base: position 30,855 of record NW_026600814.1, on the reverse strand, counting down.
ATCGGACAGGTCCCGAAGGACAGAAACCACCATGTCCATTGCCACATCAGAGAGAGTGGTGGTTGGGGATGGCACAGGTGATGCAAAGTCCTCTGAGTGAAGTTCATACCCATGAAGCAGCTTGGTGATCAGGTCTACAACCACCTCTGGTGTGGAATGTAGACTGGGAGAGTCGTTGGCGGAGGTCTCAATCATACAGGATTCAATTTCACTCAAAGCCCTTCTGACCATGATGTTTGTCTCAGAGTCATCGGGTACATGGTTCTCTTTGAGAGGTTTGATACCTGCCTCACACAGCTCTTTCACATGGATGTTCTCGGAAGACATCACTGCTTCTTGAATAGTAGGTTGTTGATTGGCTATGGTTGTAGCCATGATTGTCCTTACCATCAGAGGACAAAGCTTCGCAATCAGTTCATACTGTGGCTTAAAGCTCTCAGAGCGGCTGTCGTTCATGGGTAACTCAGGGATGTCAAGGCCCTGAAATAGCATCTTCCGTATCAGTTTGCCCACTACACCCTCCAGCAGGCAATTAGTAGGGCTCGGGGTCTCATTCCCTCTGTCACTGGTGCTGGAAGGTAAATCTTGCTTCTTGTGAAGGCCATGAATGGCCTCACTTTGCGCAATACAACCCTCAACAGGCAACTCCTCTACTGCAATCGTGTGCACAACCACATTGACATTGTTGGTGTGGGGTCCAATCAAAAGCTTTTTATAGGCTGGGTCTGTGACATATTGTAAAACACCCCCGCCTGTCTTTAAGTTCTGAGCTTTATCTCCAAATGTCCTATCCAGGAGACACAATACTGACTCAGATAGTGGGTCAGTGAACTCCTGGAGCTCTAGGCTGCTCTCAACTTCGAAGGGGCTGAGGCTGCAGCTGATCTGGGAGCTGTAATAAGAAGCCTGCAGCTCTCTCTTGGACTCCAATGCGTCATGCAGCTTTGGATATAAGGCATCTGCAATGGAGTCTGTGAGCCGCTCATCCAAATTAACAGAGAAAATATTGTTCAGGCTTTTGTTGGAAGCCTCCTCTTTGGTTTTCCTCAGGATGTCCCGCACAGCTTCCCTTGGGGCAGAACCAGAAGTGCAAGCATGTCCATTGGATGGTGTCTGGGTGCCAGTAAGGGATTCCTTGATCAAGAAACTCTGGAGTTCAGTGGCCACTTCCTTACACATCTCCCTTCTGATCTTCAGAACAGCAGGTGTCAGTGTAGCTTTCTCTGAGGTCAAAGGTGTCAGAACTCTGGTCAAAGTTGAGGGGCATCTGAGATGATCACCCAGACCCTCTAAGTCATCAGAGCAGGACACCTTGGCAACTTGAAATAAAACCGAACTAATAAGGTTCTGAGCCACAGCAGATGATTTTGCTGATGCTGCCTGGAGTGTCTCTAAACTAACCTGCTTGGAGGCAGCCATCTTTGTTGTTGCCCTGGTAATGATGTTACTCACAGGCTTGATGGAGTAGCTCATAAACTGGGATCTCAGGCTTTCAAAGACTCCCTTCACTCTTTCTGCCTTCAGGTCTTTGTCAGTGGCAAATACACACGACTGAACAGCATGGAGAGATACAGGGAGAGGAAAGCCCAAGGGTGAAGCCACATCTGTGATATGGATGGAGGACTCTGAGGGTGTCCCATCAAGGCGCCTCTGCAGCAACTTTATCATCTCCAGGACTCTGGCATTGTCCTGTGGTGAGATGGAGCACTCTCCTGAGAGGTTCTCACTGTCTAGTGTGTTCTGGATTCCAAGCAGTGTTGTGCTGAGTATCCTCCTGTCATGGGGAAGCACTCCCCTCAGTGCAGAAGAGGACCGACTCTGTGGTGCTGGTGTGTTGCATGGTGTTGATGCACCAGAGACGTCACTTCCACTGTCATCATCTTTTTTGGTCCTCATTATAATAAGGATTTCGTCAATGATCTCATCACTGTAGACTTCTAAGTTCTCTGTGATAACATGGGCCGTTGGGGTGGCAATACTCAGAGTACGACCCCCAAGAAGTTTGAAGGACGTCTCCGACCCACTGCCAAGAGGGCCAACAGACACACATTGCAGTGTTTCGCTGGATGATGAAGAACAACTGGAGGAGAGATCAAGCAGCTCCTCGTCCAAAGTCAGAGAGGAGGAAAAAATTCCCTCCATTTTCAGGACAGAGATAACATCCGCAAGTGTTGAATCTACAAGGTCCTCACCTAATGGGCTACTCCTTAAGTGGCTGACAAACACCCTTGTAGGAGAATGGGAGACTGTGGTGGGAGATGGAGAGCCCTTCTCACCAATCACACTTGACCGCGCCTCCACAATTGCTAAAGACTGGGAGATGACGGAACATACAAGTCCGCCAGCCCGCTCAATAATGGAGGGGAGGGAAACATCCAAAGGGGCTGGAGGTGTCACACTCCCTCCTTGGCCATTTCTATCTTGGCTGAGGCAGATCGACGAGACCTCAGTAGCATATTGATTCTCCCGCATAGGGCTCCTGCTAGAGTCAGGTCCAGGAACAGTTGAAATAGAGCTCACAGCCAGGGAGCAAGGAATGTCACTCCTTCTGTCTAAAAGCTTGATGGAGCACGAGGAGGGGAGACTGCTGGAGGGGAGGTTGGTGTTGGTCTCTTCGCTGGAGAGTAAGGAGGAGAAAGGGGCCAAGGTCAGTTTGACAGGGATGACATGCCCACGACCTACCACAGCAGATAAGGTTCCAGAGTAGTCAGTGGCAGTAGGTGGTTTAGCAGATTGTAATTTAGCAGGTGGTGGTTTAGCAGATTGTGGTTTAGCAGATTGTAGTTTAGCAGGTGGTGGTTTAGCAGATTGTGATATAGCAGATCTTAATTTAGCAGGTGATGGTTTAGCACGTGGTGGTTTAGCAGATTGTGGTTTAGCAGACGGTAGTTTAGCAGATGGTGGTTTAGCAGATGGTGGTTTAGCAGGTGACGGTTTATCAGATGGTGGTGTAGCAGGTGGTGGTTTAGCAGGTGGCGGTTTGGCAGATTGGGGCCTGGTAGAACGTGGCCAAGTAGCCAGGAGGTTCTTAGTAGAGATCTGACTGGAGGAAGAGTGTGCTCGTTCCTCACTGGACAGAGAACTGCTGCTACAACAAGTCTTGACTGGTTCTTCAATGGAGATTGGGGAGGACCTACTGTCAGGACTCTGAGTGAGACAGATCACATTGACTTTGGAGAGTAGGGAGGTACAGCTGACAGAGCCCTGGGTTGAATCTTCGTTGGTGTCTTTGCTGATGGAGAGCATACTCTCTGCATCACTTTCTGAAGCTCTCAGCCTTATAAGGTCAACCAAGGCAGGGATCAGGATGCTATTTACCTCCTCCAATACTGAGCTAGTTATGTGCCCAATCATGAGCAGCAAGTCCCTAACAGTAATCTGTATATATGAACACAGAAAGGTACATCAACAGAATTGATTAAGATTTACAGTATGTTGGAAATCAAAACACATGTTAATCCATATCCAAAATATTTTTAAAGTAAATATAACAAGTATACCTTTCATTTTTTGTTGTTGCAATTATTCTATATCAAATGTGTGGTCTCCATTGTTGCAACTTAATCATCTTCCTCATCTAGACTTTTTACATCATATTACATCATATCATCCAAATACAGTGGCAAGACAAAGTATATGAACCCTATTGGAATTATCTGAATTTCTGCATGAATTGGTCATAAAATTAGATTTAATCTTCATCTAAGTCACAACAACAGATTAACACATTCTGCTTAAACAAAATACAAATTATTGTATTTCTCTTGTCTCTACTGAATACATCATTTAAACATTCACAGTGTAAGTTGAAAAAAGTATGTGAACCCCGAGGCTAATGACTTCTCCAAAAGCTAATTGGAGTCAGCTAACCTGGACTACAATCATTGAGACGAGATTGGAGATGTTGGTTAGAGCTGCCTGCCCTAAAAAAACTCACAAAATTTGAGTTTGCTATTCACAAGAAGCATTGTCTGATGTGAACCATGCCTCAAACAAAAGAGATCTCAGAAGACCCAAGATTAAGAATTGTTGACTTGCATAAAGCTGGAAAGGGTTACAAAAGTATCTCTAAAAGCCTTGATGTTCATCACTCCACGGTTACACAAACTGTAGATACATGTAGAAAGTTCAGCACTGTTCCTACTCTCCCTAGGAGTGGCCGTCCTGCAAAGATGACTGCAAGAGCACAGCGCAGAATGCTCAATGAGGTTAAGCAGAATCTTAGAGTGTTAGCTGAAGACTTAAAGAAATCTCTGGAACATCCTAACATCTCTGTTGACGAGTCTACGATACGTAAAACACTAAACAAGAATGGCGTTCATGGGAGGACACCATGGAAGAAGCCACCGACTGTCCAAATAAAAAACATTGCTGCACGTTTGAAGTTTGCAAAAGAGCATCTGGATGTTCCACAGCGCTACTGGCAAAATATTCTGTGGAGAGATGAAACTAAAATTGAGTTGTTTGAAAGGAACACACAACACTGTGTGGAGAAAACAAAAGCACAGCACACCAATATCAAAACCTCATCCCAACTGTAAAGTATGGTGAAGGGAGCATCATATCATGGTTTGGAGCTGCTTTGCTGCCTCTGGGTCTGGACAGCTAGCTATCATCAATGGAAAAATGTATTGCCAAGTTAATCAAGACATTTTGCTGGAGAATTTAAGGTTGTTCGCCAATTGAAGCTCAACAGAAGTTGGGTGATGCAACAGGACAACGACCCAAAACACCGAAGTAAATAAACAACAGAATGGCTACAACAGAAGAAAATATGCCTTCTGTAGTGGCCCAGTCAGAGTACTGACCTCAACCCGATTGAGATGCTGTGGCAGGGCCTCAAGAGAGAGGTTCACACCAGACATCCCAAGAATATTGCTAAACTGCAACAGTTTTGTAAAGAGGAATGGTATAAAATTCCTCCTGACCGTTGCGCAGGTCTGATCTGCAACTACAGAAAACGTTGAGGTTATTGCTGCCAAAGTAGGGTTCAACCATTTATTAAAACCAAGGGTTCACATAAACTCAGCAAAAAAAGAAACGTCTTCTCACTGTCAACTATAATTATTTTCAGCAAACTTAACTTCTTCTTAATAGGGGGGTGGCGCTGTTTTCACTTTGGGGGAAAATTGTGCCCAAATTAAACGGCCTCGTACTCTGTTCTAGATCATACAATATACATATTATTATTACTATTGGATATAAAACCCTCTGAAGTTTCTAAAACTGTTTGAATTATATCTGTGAGTAAAACAGAACTCATTTGGCAGCAAACTTCCAGACAGGAAGTGAACATTCTGAAAAAGGGGCTCTGTGTCAGGGCCTGCCTATTCAACTGGCTTATATTTATGGATCTGTATGCACTTCATACGCCTTCCACTAGATGTCAACAGGCAGTAGAAGGTTGAATGGGTGTCTAGCTTGATGTGAGGCCGAATGAGAGCTTTTGGAGTAACAGGTCCGCTCTTTTGTCAGTAGTCAGCTGTGCACAAGGGAACCTCACATTGTCTTCTGAAATGCGTTCGGTTTACACGACGAAATGCTCCGGCTCTGATTTTAATGGATACATATGAGAAAAACATCATAAAGTAGGATTTTTCAACCGAGTTTGACCAGTTTATTCAACGTTTATTGGGACTTTGGGAATTTTTCATTCCAGGTGCAAACATTTCTTAGACACGTGAGCTCCACATGGCTAGCCAAAGTTGCTAATTCGACAGAAGAAATGGACATTCTAAAAACAAACAACAATTTATTCTGGAACTAGGACTCCTTGCACAACATTCTGATGGAAGAACATCAAAAGTAAGAGAATATTTATGATGTTATTTCGTATTTTTGTATTTTATGTTGGCTCCAACAAGGCGGAGAATTGTAGGGCGCTGTCTCACAATATTGCATGCTGTATGTTGTACTAAAGTTATTTAAAAAAAATCTAACACAGCGGTTGCATTAAGGACCAGTGTATCTTTCATTTGCTGTACAACATGTATTTTTTAGTAAAGTTTATGATGAGTTCTTTGGTTAGGTTAGGTGACTGTCCAAAATATCTCCGGACATTTTGGTGCTATTTGCTAGATAGGAGGTCAACGTGATTCCACACCTTTGCTTATGTTTTTTTAACAAATTTGGGTAAAAGATTCTAATAACACTCACGTGTTCTTGAAGTAGTTTCTACCCTTGGCAATGAGCCATTCTCTAATATCCGTCAGTGAGATGTGGGAAGGAACCTCCCCTTGCTGCTGCAAGACTAGGAACTGCTTCAAAAGATTTTTCTGAGAGAGAGAGAGAGAGAGAGAGAGAGAGAGAGAGAGAGAGATTCATTTGCACCCTTGCCCTCCACAAGTTTTTCCTGGTGTTGTCACGTGATCAGAAAACCCTTTCCCGATCCATGAGCGACAGCAAGTTACATACACAGTTGAAATAAAACGCATGGAAAGGTGTGTCTTACAATATAGCTTTTGTGTTTTTATAATTGTGCATCTAGAAAGTAGACCACTCTAACCTGCTGGGCACAGCACTGCTTCTCCCACAGGACCGGAACTGACTTGATGTAGCTACTGTAGCGATTGTACTCTTTACACGTACACAGCACCTGAAAGGGAGGAGCCACAAAAGAGCCATTTTTAGAGGAAGTTCATGTGTACAAACACTCAATCCCAATTCTACCTCTAACCTCTACCCCAATATTGATTGATTTTGCCTTTATTTAACCAGGTAAGACATTAAGAACACATTCTCTTTTACAACCTGCACAAACAATGACCATATGCACTTGTAGATTTGGATTTGTGTAAACTAAGCAAAATGGCAAACATTTCACCTAGCCATCATATTGCTTAAACCTGTCCAATTTTCTCAGTTCCATATAAGTGTCACTTTAAGATTTTGGAAAGAAAAAGGAGGTTTGCCATGCCTTCTCATTTGAGGTGATGAGGCCTTGCTTCACCAGCCGCTTCTTCCTTTCCGGATGGCGGAAAAAACCCTTCAGGTGTTTGTCGTGGAGGCAGTTATAACTAACATCCATGACTCTCATGTTGGGGTCCAACAGGTCAAACCCGGGGGTCTCCTGATGGAGCTGTGGATTGTGTTTTAACAAACCTCAATGTCAGGGCAATGGATACTACAGTGGGAATGGTTGTGGAATTAGGACTGGAAATGTGAAGTCATTAAAAATATATAATTAGGTAACATTTCATTTGAAAGAAATTGAGGATCTCAGATCATTTGGAATGTCATACTATCACACTAACCTTCTCCCCCAGTTTTCCTCTGAAGAATACAGGGAATGTCCTCTCTTGGGCTTCCTGTAACCCCTACAAAGACAGAGACAGTCATGACAAAACTTTTTAGACGTGGGGTTTTGATAGTAGACCCCATCCCTGTCACTTGGTTTGCAATAATTCCCCCTTTTGCCAATTCACTTTGCATGAAAAATGTTGAATCAAGCTCATATCTAAAACACATTTGTTTGATCCATTTACATTGTTAAACTATTCTTAAAGTAGTCAACTAGCCGTAGGCCTACATGATGATTGATTCTGTAGGCTACATATTCATCTCATAGACTTTCATCATCCATCTTTAGAATTATACAAATGTGAAGCGACATTAATATGAAGAACGAACAAAGCATTATCCTAGGCCTACTCACATGTTCTTCTTCTTTGCCCGCACTTTTTGACATAGTAGGCATATTGACTAATATTGTAAACAAGTGATGTCATAACTGAAACTTGATTATCCTGTGTCTCCAGAAAAGGTAGGCCCTAAGCCCCCCAAAAGTCCGCTATCTGATAGACCTATGTTGTTGTACTGATATAAACACTATGAAAGGATATTGTAGCCTTAACCTATTGATATAGTCTACAGGATTATTTATGGTGTGCCCACTCCATAAAGCGCACCTCCAGTAGTGCCTGGGCTTGCTGCAACAGGTGCACTCCACAGACTCATACCTCAACCCTAAAATGTGATCCACATGTATTCGTTTTTCGAAACTGTCAGTTATTTGCAGTGATGGATTTAAAGCATTATCACGACTAACAGGCTGACAACACCAAAATGAATTTAGAAATCTATATTATTCAATTATTGCACCCACACTGCTTGGGCACGCCAAGGAGCGTCTGCATAGCAAAGGGATAAAATAGAAGTCAGTTCTATTTCTGATGTAGATCGCACTGCAAGTCCTGCCTCTCCCATCTCCTCATTGGTTTATAGAAGCAGGTACCCACGTGCCATATCCTCATTGGTTATACCCACGTGGGTGACTGAAAAATGAACGAGGTCAGTGGCTGTAACGCACCTAATTTATGAAAGTTGCCAATCGCAATATAAAATCAAGAGAAGAAAAAGCCTGGAAGGAAGAGACATGACTAGAAACGATTCGGTTGACCGTTTATGTGTGGAATAATTGGTGGAGTAGAGGACCTTGTGCATTTTAGGAAAAATAACAACTCAAACAACTTATGGAATACCTAGGATAGGATAAAGCAATCCTTCTGCCCCCCCCCCCCCTTAAAAGATTTAGATGCACTATTGTAAAGTGGCTGTTCCACTGGATGTCATTAGGTGAATGCACCAATTTGTAAGTCGCTCTGGATAAGAGCGTCTGCTAAATGACTTAAATGTAATGTTAAATGTTTATATCCCAGGACAAATTAGCTAGCAAGTGCAAGCTAGCTAGCTAAATTGCCATAAATGTTTAATGCTTTTCGACCTGTCCCCAATTTAATGTAATTGGTTCAGAGTTTGGTTTGATATTTTAACCTGCGTGTCGTGATCTCGTTTGGTGTGGGTGGACAAAATAAATGTATGCACGATGGCGCATGCGCGCATCTGGTTTGGGTTCTGTGTTACAGACAGTTTTTTGTGGTGCTTCGATGCACAAAGAGTCGGAAAACCGTGTGCACTTTGCCCATAAACTACCTGTGGTGCCAGTTAACAAAGCCAGAAAATTGCACCTGATACCTCTCTCAGTCGATGAGCGCTCAATTTGGATGTTATTTTGCCCCTAGCCTATTGATTGAAGAGGGTGCAACCTCCTGTAAATGTACATTGCATTCGGAAAGTATCCAGACCCCTTGACTTTTTCCACTTTTTGTTACGTTGCACTCTTATTCTTAAATGGATAAAAAAAAATCCTATTCAATCTACACACAATACCCCATAATGACAAACCAAAAAGAGGTTTTTAGAAGTTTTTGCAATTGAAAAAAATATATATAATAAGAAATACCTAATTTACATAAATATTCAGACCCTTTGCTTTGAGACTAGGGGTAGTTTTTTATTGCACCCAAATTACGACGTGCCGTGTAAAGGCACAGGGACAAAGACCAAACAAACACTCAACAAAAACACAGTGTTGAAACCCAAACAAAAGAGTGAGGAGTACCTCGAATAAATTACACACGCGCACAATGATTAACACACGGGACGAGACCCGTAATCATCTGCGCAATCCACAAGGGCACGAAAGCCGAAAACACACAGCACAGGTACTCACACATACCAACGGACATTGTAACAATTTTCAACAGTCCAATGGAAACCAAAGGGCACACTTATACAAGTCCTAATCAGTGGGAATAGGGGACTGGTGTGCCTAATGAAAGTTCCGGTGGGATCCCTGACATCCGCGAAGCGCAAGAAGCATGAATGCTCTGACTTCTGCGGCTAACGCAGAATTCGGATTGACCATGCAGAGTCCTTAATAGTAATAATAGTAATAATAATAATACTTGTTGTAATAATAGTAGTAATAATAATAATAGTAGTAATAATAATAATAATAATAGTAGCACTACTAAAAATAGTAATAACAGTAATCATAACAGAAGTAATAATAGTAATAACAATAGTACTAATACTAATAACAATAGCAATCATAACCGTAGTAACAATAGTAATAAAAATAGTAATACTAGTACTATTAATAGTAATAGTAGTAATAATACCAATAGCAGTAATAATAACAACAGTAATAATAGTATTGCTCATAATAATAGTAATAAAATATTAACAATAGTAATAACTGTAATAATAATAGTAATAATAATAAGAACAATAGTAATAATAGTAATAATAATATCAACAGCAACAATAGTAATACTCATAATAATAGTAATAATAATCATAACAATAATAATGTTAATAATAATCATAATACTAGTAATAATAACAACAGTAAAAATAGTCACAATGGTCATAATAATAATACTAGTAATAATAATATCAATAGTAATAATTATAATGATAGTAATAATGATAGTAATACTAGTAGTAATAGTATTAATAATAATAAAAATAATAACATTTCTATAGCGCTTTTCATTTAATCTCAAAGCGCTTCAACAGCAAAAAAGAAACAAGCAATATATCAGGACAGGTCAAGAAATAGAGGCCATGTCTTTGAAAGCTGCATCCTCCGAAGATGGAGGGTCCGTTCATGGCTTGAGCGGAGAGAGCTGGTCAGAGAATGGTAGATGATGGTGATGGAGTTTGTTGATGATCTTGTAGAGAGAAAGTCTGGGAACCAGCCTGAGTCTTATAGCCACTGGATTTCTCTTCCACTCTGGGTAGCACCCACTTGGGTGATGCCTCAGCGTTTCTGGGCACCAGAAAGCTCAACTCACAAAGTTCCAAATAGTAGCCAGTCGTCCTCACTACGAACACCCCACTGCACCTCTCTGATTCAGAGGGGTTGAGTTAAATGCAGGAGACACATTTCAGTTGAATGCATTCAGTTGTGCAACTGACTAGGTATCTTCTTTCTTTACCTTTCCATCCCAGCATATTCTGTAGTATTCATAGTATATTCATAGTATATTGTGTATATATTCCTACTACCTTTCCTCCTTTTTAAAATATGTTTATATTACTTGTTGGTATTTATGTCTGTGTATGTGTGTGTGTGTTGCACTGTTGAGGAGAGCCTGTGAGTAAGCATTTTGCTGCAACATTTACGTCCTGTATTCTGGGAATGTGTATTTTGATATATTTTGATTTGATGATAGCCAGGCACTAATTAGCTAAATAAATAGTTAGTCTTTTATAAGGTATTATGAGCCAATGGTAACCTATTAGGCATTTATTCAGTATTTTTTCTTCTTTATCTAATACATTTGTTTATTCATTCACAACTAAGATGTTGCTGGGATCAGTATAGGCAGTGTGGTCCCCTGGTCTTCTGGTACCAGAGCTGTGAGAAAGGATGCTTGGCCTAGCAGAGACGGCTCAGTGGCGGTAAGTGCACTGGCGGTAGGAAGAAATCAGAGAAAGAGACACACAAATGTAATGCCAATTCCTTAATATGTAATAGTGATTAGCACTTGGGAATGATGTGTTGCTAAAAAGCCAGGGCTGAATTTTTGTTGCAGTCAGCCAATGCTTGCCATAACAAAGGGGTTGAATACTTTTTGACTCAAGACATTTCAGCCTTTAATATTTTATTAATTTGTAAAAATGTCTAAAAAACTAAATTCCACTTTTACATTATGGGCTATTGTGTGTAGATCAGTGACACAAAAACTCAATTTAATAAATGTTATATTCAGGCTGTAACACAACAAAATGTGGAAAAAGTCAAGGGGTGTGAATACTTTCTGAAAGCACTGTACATATTGGTATGTTTAATCATAGAAATACAGTAGATACATTCTATTATGGTTTTCTTGGTAGCCTATTGGTTTCGCGGTTGTAAATGGAATAGTACATATTGGAAATGTATTTATGGTAGGCTGGCATTGCTTAATTGATTATGTGGGTCTAATTTGATCCACAGAAGTGTATTGTGCCATATCATAACGTGTTGCTGAACCCATGAGCAGCATGACTTTCCATGTTTGAAGCGGGCCTGTAAAGGCCTATTTTTTGGGCAAGACAGCTGTGCATGGCTGCATCTCACTGTAGCAGGCTGTAGACTATGTTTTGGTTATTTGCCTTTTGTTTGCTGCATTTGTTTACTGTTAATGTAACTAGCCTAAATATACTCTAGATTGTGTCATATCTTTATCAATCTGACATTTTGTTTACTAGTCATACTACTTGGTACCACTGTTTTGTTCTGTTCACGTTCATTCGTTGCATTCACAGTTGTGTCAGTAGGCTATTCTAAGCCAAACTGCTATTCAGTAGCCTATTTTTGTTTGCATGCATGAATAACTAGGCTACTAGGCTACTTTAAGCATTTAGTTTGTATTATTTTGGTAAAACATCTGTGTGTACAGCTGCATTCACATAGGCTGTTTGTAATAAGTGAATTACCCTATCTATCTTGTAGCCTATATTCATTACCAAACAGCCTTGCTTTAGTGTGTAGGGCACTGTCCATTGTGCTGATACGCAGCGGAAATACTACAGATTTTGCACCAATACTACCTGTCACTTCAAATGCACTCAATGATCGCTGAGTGGTCACTTCAAATGCACTCAATGATCGCTGTGTCTCAGAATTTGAACTTTATGTTTGTGATATAAGCAGAATTCAATATAATTCCAATGCAAGAACCCCCCAAAAATGTGCCCCCTCATCGATTTCGACTGCCCCCTTAATAAATCTTTCCTGACGCCGGGTGTGCGTGAGCGACCTCGGCCATACGGGTCTGATAAAATGGCAATTCCTAAGACACAATGATCTAAGCCAAATCGATCCATTTGAACTATAGACTCGATGCTGGCGACAGGGGATTTACACATAACCTCAGACATGCACCCTTTTCCATACATGTTTCAGTGTAATCAATACAAAAACTGTCTACAGTCAATCATTTCAAGGTAGGCCTATAGCGATAGAAATGAACTTACTTTTCGGGCCTCGTCGCTGTCCATGCTACAGGTCTAGCCTACGTTGGTCTCCAAAATGAGCCGGTAAAACATCGTACTTCATCTGAGGTTGCCAAAGCTTGAATGCTACTGAATATTAAACTGGCTTAGAAATAAGAATGAAGACAAATTCCAAAATACAATTGAAATTATTGCGTCACAATACTAGGCAGCCGTTGGCAGTGTACCCATGAGTTTACCAGTCAATTTCCAGGGTTAGAGTTCCAAGCCCATTCTATTCATTCTTATTTCTGTGAGCCCAGGCCTACCCCCATTATGGTGTAATTTGCAGTCCACATCATTAAGCATAAATCATAGACCACAGACGCTGAGATGCACTATTTTGCTCAAAATATATAGATTTTACCCTTTGGTGTAAACTATACAGTACCAGTCAGAAGTTTGGATGCACCCACTCATTCAAGGGTTTTTCTTTATTTTTACTATGTTCTACATTGTAAAATAGTGAAGACATCAAAACTATGAAACACATATGGATTCATGTAGTAACCAAAAAAGTGTTAAACAAATCAAAATATATTTTATATTTGAGATTCTTCAAAGTAGCCACCCTTTGCCTTGATAACAGCTTTGCACACTCTTGGCATTCTATCAGCCAGCTTCACCTGGAATGCTTTTCCAACAGTCTTGAAAGAGTTCCCACATATGCTGAGCAATTGTTGGCTGCTTTTCCTTCACTCGGTCCAATTAATCTCAAACCATCTCAATTGGGTTGAGATCAGGTGATTGTGGAGGCCAGGTCATCTGGTGCATCACTCCATCACTCATCTTGGTCAAATAGCCCTTACACAGCCTGGAGGTGGGTTAGGTCATTGTCCTGTTGAAAAACAAATGACACTCCCACTAAACACAAACCAGATGGGCTGGCGTATCGCTGGTGTATCGCTGCAGAATGCGGTGGTAGCCATGCTGGTTAAGTGTGCCTTGAACTCTAAATAAAGCAAAGCACACCCACACCATCACACCTCCTCCTCCATGCTTCACGGTGGAAATCACACATGCAGAAATCATCTGTTCAAATCGCAGGCTGTCAAATCAAAAGGCTCCTTCGATAAAGTTGTTTTTGTTTTTGACATGTCATTTTCACAAGGTTGTGGAGTAACATGTTCAACTACCTATTATTGGCTCGAATTCGGGTTATGCCTTTAGATTGACAAAATCAACAACCAATGCAAGAATTTTCCACTTCTCAAACTCCGCCTTGGTCTTCTTGGTTTGATTCAGAAGCATTCAAGAAAGTCTTGTGATGTTGCTCCTCTTGGTTCAGAAATTCTGATGTAACATTAAGCCTGTTTGAAGAACGACATTTACAGGAACAATGTACAGGAATCCTAGACTCTCAGCCTGTATCTTTGGTGCTTAGCTATCAATGCTAGTTAGCTAAGTATCTCAAACTGCTGCATCTGAAATAACTATTGTTTAACAATAAATACAGCCTCAGTGACTGTTCAAGCAAACAACACTGGAGGCCTATTAGAACTAATAAAAAGTATGAAGTTTACAAGTAATTAAATACAAAAATATAGGCTACTTGGAAAGGACACAATGGCTGCAACTTTTGTCGGTGATGGTGGGAGTGGTTTTGCCGAATGGACCCATACGAGTTTGAGCCTTGAGAAACAGAAAAATATTGAGTAACTACTCTCATTCTACAGGTTTTTAACCTCTAATGCCTCACAAACCGGATCCGGGAGCACCCCCATCAAAAAAGCTGACTAGCATAGCCTAGCCTAAAGCCACAGGGATATCATATAATAAAATGTTCATGAAATCACAAGTCCAAGACACCAAATGAAAGATACACATCTTGTGAATCAAGCCATCATTTCTGATTTTTAAAATGTTTTACAGGGAAGACACAATATGTAAATCTATTAGCTAACCACGTTAGCAAAAGACACCACTTCTTTACTCCACCATTTTTTTACTCCATCAGTAGCTATCACAAATTCGACCAAATAAAGATATAAATAGCCACTAACCAATAAACAACCTCATCAGATGACAGTCTGAGAACATATTTATTGTATAGTATATGTTTTGTTAGAAAAATGTGCATATTTCAGGTATAAATCAGAGTTTACCAAGCGACTAGAATAACTACAGAGACCATCGTGTATTAGCTAATTACTCATCATAAAACATTTCTTAAAAATACACAGCGTACAGCAGATGAAAGACACAGATCTTGTGAATCCAGACAATATTTCAGATTTTCTAAGTGTTTTACAGCGAAAACACAATATAGCGTTATATTAGCTTACCACAATAGCAAATATCACAACAGCATTGATTCAAGGCAAAAATAGCGATAATGTATAAACCACCAAATTATATAAATTTTTTCACTAACCTTCTCAGAATTCTTCAGATGACAGTCCTATAACATCATATTACACAATGCATATAGAGTTTGTTCGAAAATGTGCATATTTAGCGGCACAAATCATGCTTATACAATGAGAATAGTGTCCAAAACCTCAAGCAATCTGTCCGGCGCCATCTTGGAGAGGCACCTATTCTAATCGAAAACTATTCATAAACTTGACTAAAAAAATACAGGTTGGACAGCAATTGAAAGACAAATTAGTTCTTAATGCAATCGCTGGGTTACATTTTAAAAATTAACGTTACTTCAAGCATACAGCTTGCGCTAAAGCGAGACCGCACCATAATTCATGGCGGAATTATTATTTGACATTTGTCAACATAAGTACGAATTAACAGCATAAAGACTGCTTACTATTTCCTGAGCTTCCATCAGAATCTTGGGCAAGGTGTCTTTTCTCCAGAACAATCGTCTTTTGGTTGAAAGATGTCCTCTTGTCCTGTCGAAATAGCCGCTAACGGTAGCCACCCACTGGAGAAGTGTCCAACTCGTGAAAGCGTATGACAAAGAAATCCAGGAAAATCGCAATACACTGATATAAACGGCTATAAATCGGTTTAAATTAACAACATTATGATGTCTTTAACACCTATATCGAATAAAAACAGAGCCGGATATAACTAAGAGCTAAAACAGGAGCTTCTAGCACGACATACCAAGATACTCCCTGCGTCAGAGCGAAGAGTCAGAGGGGACACCTCGTTTCCAAGCAATTTATAAACTTTCAGATCTGCCTAGAGACTCCATTTCAAGTCCCTCTATTCGCTGACACCCAGGGGATGGCGTATGCAGTGCATCTCAACCAATAGAGGACAGGCAAATTAATAAACTGTTCTGGGAACAGCGAGCAGATTTCAGCATTTTCAAATCCTCAAAGGAAAATTGCTCTAAGTCCAGTTCTGTTTCACTCACAGACATAATTCTAACAGTTTTAGAAACTAGAGAGTGTTTTCTATCCAATAGTAATAATAATATGCATATTGTACGAGCAAGAATTGAGTACGAGGCAGTTTAATTTGGGCACTATTTTTTCCAATGGTAAAACAGCGCCCCCATATTGACAAGAAGACAAGAGCAACACATAGCAGGGAGCTCCAATATGATCAGTAAACTAGACCGGTTATATAGATCGCTGAAAATTACTGTCAATCATTTCTTGTATTAGTCATCTCAGGGATGGTACATGAAAGATGTAGCAGAAGTAATTTCCGGTTTAACTCCTCACTAAACAGTCTATAGACATGAAATCATAAAATGACACAACTGAGTAGTACAAAATAAAACCACCAAAACTCGCAATCGGAAAAAAACTGTCCGTGAAATCCAAGTCATCTAACCAAAGGTAATAACTGCAGGCAAGCGCGAAATGGATTCAATAGGGTTGGTTGTTTGAAGAGTTAAAATGAAAGACTATTTTTAAATTCGTTTTCAAATGATTTGTTCTGCTTTTAAATTAGTTTTGCTCCTTTTGTTTACAAATCTACAAACGATTCTCTCAAAATCCATCACTTCTCTCATTCTTCACATTTTCAACTTTATTTCTGATGTTTACAATTTATTTTATTTTGAATTCAACACTTAATGCGTGAAATTGACCCCATATTTTTTTCCCAAACAATATACAATATTGTTGCATTCCCACCCCACCCCCATAACATCATAATAAACATCAAGGGTGTTTTACTAAGACATATGCAATGTACACAACTGATAACTGCTCCCCAAAAAACAGGACACTGCCCTTGCCACCAAACTATACTTGATTTTCAGCACAGGGAAAGACCTAAAATGAATAATATATTTACGTGATCAAGACAAAGGAGATGATTGTGGACTACAGGAAAAAGAGGACCGAGCACGCCCCCATTCTCATCTACGGGGCTGCAGTGGAGCAGGTTGAGAGCTTCAAGTTCCTTGGTGTCCACATCACCAAAAAACTTACATGGTCCAAGCAAGACAGTCATGAAGAGGGCATGACAATGCCTTCTCCCCCTCAGGAGACTGAAAAGATTTGGCATGGGTCCTCAGATCCTCAAAAGGTTCTACAGCTGCACCATGGAGAGCATCCTGACTGGTTGCATCATTGACTGGTATGGCAACTGCTTGGCTTCCGACCGCAAGGCACTACAGAGGTAGTGCGTACAACCCAGTACATCCCTGGGGCCAAACTTCCTGCCATCCAGGACCTCTATACCACGCGGTGTCAGAGGAAGGCCCTAAAAATTGTCTAAAACTCCAGCCACCCTAGTCATAAACCGTTCTCTCTGCTACCGCACGGCAAGCGGTAACGGAGCGCCAAGTCTAGGTCCAAGAGGCTTCTAAACAACTTCTACCCCCAAGCCATAAGACTCTTGAACATCTAGTCAAATGGCTTCCTAGACTATTTTCAGTTTCCTTCCTGTATGACTGGCAGGGTATTCAGGGCTGTGTGGTGATCAGTGTCCAACTACAACAGTTCGTTCCAGGCCCATTGACTAACTGGATGATGCTAGGATTCTCCAGTAGTGGAATGGTTAGTTGTCTGGTTGTGAAGGAAAGTCTGTGAAAGAGCTGTCACTAAAGCCTTGTTCACCCTGCAAACATTCCAGGTGAAGCTGGTTGAGAGAATGCCAAGAGTGTGCAAAGCTGTCATCAAGGCAAAGGGTGGTTACTTTGAAGAATCTCAAATCTATTTTGAATTGTTTAACACTTTTTTGGATACTACATGATTCTATATGTGTTTTTTCATAGTTTTGATGTGTTCACTATTCACGACATTTGGAAAGTTGACCAACAAATTTCCTGTTTCCATCAGGCCTATTTTTTATCTACCATGCACTTTACTCGCAGTAAAAGGGGTTGGATGGAAACTTGATAAGTGTGACCATTTACGGTATCTAGTTGTTGATTCTAAAGAGCAGAAATGTGTATCTTACTACTCACAATCTTTCCAGTGCCTAATTGGTCTGTGGGTGGAGATTTTTAGGCTGAATGTGGCAAAATGTCCTGCAGGTCACATTCTACATATTCCTTCATATTCCTTTGGAAGTCGGGTAGGATGGCAGATATTAGCTCTGGGTGGTTGGCTGTGAGCAGGTCCTGCAGGAGACATGGAGAGGGACAGAACCGGGGAGGGTGACCTCAGGTTAACTACAGGTTACTTAGAGGGTAGGTCATAGACTACGACTAAGAAGCGTTATGAGGACGTAGCACAACTCCACATGCACATACATTTGAAGAGGATCCCTGGGCTTTGATGGAAAGTAAAGGGGTTGCAGAAGGAGGTGGAGCTGGTCAAGTATGGTGCATAAAGTCCACTATCTCACAATCAATCCCCAGCCACCCTACACAATTACATATAGCATCTTTGTTTAAGTTTGTCCATTTTAAGAGGCCTCTTTTTTGCCATAGAGGGCATATGTCCATAACTGCACCCGCTGATTTGGCCTCGTTTTTATTGGATTGCTCCTCAAGCGGCCATGACAGAAGCCAAACGTGAGTTGGCTTGGGGGTGTGGTTTGATGTGGGTGTTCTTGAGTGTGTCCTTGCCACCTTCAAGACCCAGGAGTAGAGATCAACACCAGGGCAAAATGGAGTGTTAAAAAAATATGTTGTTGTTATAGTTTACTCATGTTCTCTGTACCAGACAACACAGTGCCTAACATCTCTTTGCTCTAAAATAAGACCTTGTCTAGGGTCAGAGACCTTGTCCTTCGACCTTGTCCAGGGTCAGGAGTTTTCCCTGGTCAGTTCATGTGGTTCAGGAAAACCTCCTTACCCTGCTCATACTTTACAGATATGCTGCTGGGTCAAGGTCAGATCCCATCCCTTTAGCATCACTGTGCTTTTTCTATGTATGAAGGGAGTGAATACTGAATATACATTGCTTTTACACTCTTTGGTTTACTGCTGCTGGCGAGTGTATGTAGTGACCCGCAGTCAAAACTCAGGGTCACTCTCAAATTCCAAATGGGGTTTGAAGGCATTTGTCGGTCCACTTCATCCTCGCGCAGGAGAAATACACTCATGGCTGTGCTTTGAAAGAAGATACATGCTTTAAGTATGGAAAATGTTATCCAAGAGATGAGCCAAACCCCAGCCAGCTGCTTTCTTCAGAGTCACATTTAATTTCAATGGAGGGGAACAAACAGAAGTGTGTGTGAGCAGACTTCTAAGGCCACGATTTGGTCACACTAATCAGGTTTCCAACCAACTTTTATATGCGAGTAAAGGACCTGATAGACAAAACATTTCACGACAGGCCTGATGGATACAGAAAATTTGTTGGTCAACCTTATAAATGTCAACAAAACAAAATACACTAGACAAGATTGGATCTTTTTGATGATGTTGATGCTCCTTTCCAATAAATATCAAGGGTCTTATTCTGATGGCATGATGATCAATGCTTGGCTGCCGTTTGACAAGTAAAATCATACAGTATAGACTATATCCACACTTTATCAGCGAGTTGTTGGCTAGAACACACGTGCCTAGACCAGAGTGGGCACATTCTCTATATAACGCAAACAATTTGACAAAACCATCAGTATCAGAGTTGAAAATACTGGCAAAACCATCAGAGTTGAAAATACGATGGAAGCCCAATTGTTTTTTATTGTTTTTTACATGGGAATTTAACTGCAAACGTTATTTTATGTGCACTACGTCTTAATCTGTAACATGTCAATTTGATGGAAACACACTGGTGGGAAAATATGCATATTTTTTTCATGCAGGATTTTGAATATTTGCATGAAAATCTGTCGCCAATTGGATGGAAACCTAGCAACTGACGGGAAAAGAGATTTAGTTTATGCATTTGTGGTGATTTAAAAATGGTATTTACAATATTGCATATGGATAGGAATAAAATACCTATACAGTTACAGTATGTCAGATACCAAGGTTATCATTGACAGAACAGGATGGTATTTAAAATATTATAGACAACACTGTTATCCAACTGGACCTCTAGAGTTACAGTTTGAGATACAGAGATCAGGTGACAGGTCTTCTGAAAAGGACATACCAGGCCTTTCCTGCCAGTATGATTTTGACCGTATTGTATCACTTTTTTGTTGTGGTTAGCCACCGTTTACTGGACAGTCTCTGGACTCATGTCCGTTTACTCATGTCTGACTCCCAAATCCAATAGTCTGGAACAATATCCCTTTTTTATTTTTTACATTGTTAATAAGCAGGATGTGTGTTAATGTCACGATCGTCTATGGGTGAGAGAGAGGACCAAGACGCAGCGTGTGGAAAATACATCTTCTTTTATTTAGAAGAGAGAAAACACGAAACGAACACTATACATAAACTGAAACAAAACAACAAACGACCATGAAGCTACAAACGTTAGTGTACACACAAGCTACAAACGTTCAACATAGACAATTACCCACATTAACCTAGTGCCTATGGCTGTCTTAAATATGGCTCCCAATCAGAGACAATTAATGACATCTGTCTCTGATTGAGAACCATTCAGGCAACCATAGACACAGCTAGACACCTACACTAAACACAAACCCATCTACTCTACTTAACCCCCTAAACCATACAAGCACCCTAGACAATACAAAAACACATACCTTCCCCATGTCACACCCTGACCTAACTAAAATAATAAAGGAAACAAAGAATACTAAGGCCAGGGCGTGACAGTTAAGCAGGGGAAACAATAATGGGGGACATAAGGAGGAAATGTCAGCATGGATTTGTGTATTAGCCTCTGGCAATGTGGGGAAGGAGAGTAAACAAACATGTAGAGTTCCTTACTAGTTTATAATCAATTCAGCTGTACTGAGAACAAACTGATTTTTATTTTTTACTAATTACCTAATCTATAACACATTGGTTGATGTTTAACAGTTTTTCAAAAAGCAAAATGATTTGGACACATCTTGACATTTTGGCTACAGAGGCAGTCATTCTTTTTTAGTTATAGATTATGAAGAGGGGGGGGGGGGTGCATAAAGTTATGCTTAAATCCTCTGAGGACATAGAAGTCTAAAAACTATCAAGTAGTCTGAAACAAAGTACATCCATTTTTATTAGAACTGTTGTAAGGGTCACCGGGATTCATAGTGAAGATTCTAGGATGAGGGCTCTCAAAAGGCATGTAGGAAATGAATTAGGCAGCCAAAGCTCAAAACTTAAATACTTAAGAAACTTGTGGAAACACAAAAGATTCACACAGTACAGAATGATTTCCCAGTGGTTGTAAATACAATCTGTTTTTCTACAGGATATTTATGTATTTATTTTTTTAGCACAGTGGTCACATCACAATGTCAGGTGTCATCAAATAAAATAAAATAAAATGTCATTTGTCACATGCGCTGAATACAACAGGTGTAGTAGACCTAACAGTGAAATGCTTACTTACCCCAACTTGACCCCGACTTGATATAGTTGTATTGCTATTTAGGACGGGGCACACTTGGGTCTTCTTTTTCCCTCATTTTAAGATGGAATTCAGTCAAGACTACCTCTGACTGAAATGAAAGAATGTCTGCTCAGAATAATTTTGAGGCAAAATCCTTTCTAAAACATTTCAAAACCTTATCAGTGCCCCTTTCCAGTTTAACTTGGTTTGTTTTTGTCCTGTTCATTTCTCTCTCTCTCTCTCTCTCTCTCTCTCTCTCTCTCTCTCTCTCTCTCTCTCTCTCTCTCTCTCTCTCTCTCTCTCTGTCTGGCACTGACAGGAAGTTTCCAAATTGTCATCAGTGGCACTGTTATCGAGTGATTGAGTCTCTCATAACTCACTGGGTTGTTTATTGGGACATTTGTGCATAACTCAAACTGTCTTATCTTTGGTTACGTCCCAAATGGCACCATATTCCCTGTTTAGTGCTCTACCCTGGTCAAAGGTAGTGCACAATATAGGGAATAGGGTGCAATTTCGGATGCTCAATTGCAACCTGTGAGTATGGCTCTATTGGAGCATTCATGTCAAATCTTCCCATTTGATCTCCATTTCAAATTGAATCCCACCCTGATAGAAATATCAGATTGAAAGGGCTTCATTGTTGTTTATTCATACATCATCACAGGGACGGTTTTCAGAAAGTTGGGGAATCTATTGATAACATTTCAGACAAATCCTTTTCACTGCATCAGCAGAAGTGTGATAGTCATTTGCTGTGAGACATATTGTTTTATTTGACATAATTACATCATAATTGAATATATAAAGGAAAAGACAAAGGTTAAGAAAAAGGCTGATAGGATTTTAGGGTCATTTAGATGATGTACTTTACTGTTCTAAACTACTGTAACACAGTTAGTAACACTATATTACCATTTAGAGCCCACTGCTGTGGGAGTCTGTCAGATAGTGTGCCCATTAAATGGTACATCAAATCAGAAGGCAAGTGATAAATTATTCTGAAGTACTCAGATATTTACCACGGTTAATTTTTTATGTCTGATTTCAGTCTAAGGGCCTCAAATGATGTGTGATCCCCTACAGCAGCACTGGTTCTTTAATCTTTTTGATTTGAGATAGACAAGTCATTGACCTGCCTACCCCAGTGCCGTCCCTGGCCAGGATGACTTGAAAAAAAGAGTACAGAGATGACGGATTAACAGGCAGCCTTATGGCCTATGATTATTTAGTCTCAGCACTGAGAAGAATATACAAGAAAAAGCTGTAGGGTGATTTATTTTCACACAGAGTAGACACCATTTCTCTTTTACCATCCTCCTTAGGTCCGGTCAACAATGATGCTATCACTTTTTGAATAATAAACTTCAAAGATTATAATAACATGACTTCAAAGAAAGATCATCAGGGGGCTTTCCACATAAAAGTCTGACTTAGGTAATGCACTTGCCTGATGCACAACTGTTGGATGTTCTTAAGTCTGACTTAGGTAATGCACTTGCCTGATGCACAACTGTTGGATGTTCTTAAGTCTGACTTAGGTAATGCACTTGCCTGATGCACAACTGTTGGATGTTCTTAAGTCTGACTTAGGTAATGCACTTGCCTGATGCACAACTGTTGGATGTTCTTAAGTCTGACTTTAAGCCCCTTTCTTCCCATTTTCTACTTGCCTCAATAAACATACCATATCTCATATCACTGACTTTACCCGACAATGAATAATGCCATAGTATAATTTTTGTCCGCTTATATACAATAGGCAGCTTAATTCAATACATTCCTTCTGGTCATTAGAGTCATATTACATAATATTAATTTCCTTCCTTAAATCATGTTTATTCATGCTTTCCAGACATGAAGGAGACATCAGCTTTCTAATGCTTACCCGCTGAAGCAGAAAGCAATTTAGAGCCACTGTGCTCTAGTGGAGTAATAGGTTCACATATTGATTATTCTCATAGTTGGGCTCTGGAGTGTGTGTTCATTAGGTGCTGTGAGGCAGATGAGGGAGAGAAAAGAGCCACCAGTTCTCAGGGAATACGTGTAATTGTGGTGCATTGGGTATTTAGTCGGCGTACTAATACCAAGATTGAATGTTTTAAAAGGAAGTGTCAGGGACACAGTTCATATGGGACAATTTGCCTAGCGAATGAAAGTACGTAGAATATTTCAGATGGAGACTGTATATTCCTAGGGGATCCACATTGCATAATTGAGTTTATTAAAAAGGTAGATTTAGGTTGATAATTTAAAATAAAGATATAACATTAGGTTGATCATTTCAATTAATTTACACACATACGCGAGTATACGCACGGGATATATAATGTCTCCAGAAATAGAAAGGTTTTTGAGGAAGTTGAAATCTGTTCTAGAGAGGGATCATGGTAAGGAGAGGAGTGATAGAGAGTGGAAGGAGGGCCTCCCAGTCGACGGGGAACCCGGTGGAATGTTTGGGTGAATCTAATGCCCGGGATAGAGAGGAATGTACGAGTTTGAGAGTATGGATGTAGAAAGATTACAATGAATGATAAAGTTGATACAGCAGACGGTAGAGAGGCTAGACACGGCTAGAGTGTGGTTGTCTGAAGCCAGAAAAAGAGAGGGAGAGTTACGAAGGGGTTAACTTGCAGATGCTATGGAGAAGGCAAGATAGAGAGGCGCAGATAGGGTTGGCTGTGACGGAGAAGCATTTTTTGACTGCGGCGCGGGAGACTCGGGTTAGTATCTCAGGCTTGGTACCGAGAGACTAAAATACATTCTTGTGATATAAATTTAGCGAGGTACATGGGGTTTTAAAAAGTTGGGAGTGGAAAGTTGAAAAGTTGATTTTACTTTACGATAGTTTTGGTGCAAAACTCATTTGGAGTAAGGGGTATGTTTTTGCCTAGAGGCAGGAATAAGAGTTATTGTGTATCCCAAAAACTGCGACAGTATTTGGGATACACAATAACGTTATGCAAAATGCGTGCATTATAGCTTTGAGCCACTTTTCAGAAGTTGTTAAAAGTTCCAATTTAGAATTTTAAAAGTAGCTGGATATCGTCAGGGTAGTCTAAAAAGATGCTAAAAACTAGCAACAAAAATGCTAGGTGGCCATCACGGATTGTTGGCGTTTACTGGACTGTATTTTACTATAAAAATAGGGGGATTTCTAAATTTCCCAGCGAAAAATATCTTAAAGGGATAAACACACAAAGTGGGGGTATGATTTCCAAAGTGACTTTTTAGGGTTGTCTGATCAACCTCCTTGAAAAGCCACTTAAAATGGAGAATATAAGGGCCTTGGCGTCTGAGTTTAAGGTAATTTGATAGATAGTGAAGGTGAAAAGTCACTAGAGGGCGCCATTGGACAGTTTAAGCATATGGGCTTGAGAACACAATGAAGACTTGGTTGGTTTCAGGAACTAAGGAGCAGCACTGATAACTCTTAAAGTAGATAAGACACTTGACATAGAATTGTTAGATTTGTGCCAGTATTGATACAAGGGCGGAGCCATGTATCAAAAGGGGGATGGAATAGGACACGTTGTGGTGTGGCCTATTAGTTAAACATTTCTGGAGATGGTTGACTAGGATAATAATGGATGACATTCTAGCTAATCAGATAGAACAGATAGAATGACAGAGGTTCTAGCAGAACACATTAAAAAACTGTTAATTAACCAAACCCGTATGTCCAAGATTTTATGCTCTACAGGAGGAGATTACCCACATAAATGGGCCAGGGGACTGGGTCTGGGTCCAATCACTAAAGAAAAAGGATTGGAAGCAGCCACGGAGGGAGAAGTCATACCAAGCACTCCTGGTGACTGCATTCGCAGTGATGATAACTGAAAGAGCTACCTGGGGGGCATATCACACATTGTATTAGGGTAGGGCACACTGACACTGCCGAACAATCACAGGGGTAGGAGCAGAACCAGAACCAACAGGGTACTGGGGGCCAACTCTCTACGGAAGATTTCCTGATACCCGACCTTTCCCCGCCGTGAGCGTTCATAGAAGTGGAAGTGTGGCTTGGCCACTGGCTGATGATGTGTTCTCTGGGAGAGGGTGGGGCTTTAGAGGAGTATTGGTTGTTCTGTGCTGTCTGATTTGTGGGAGCCATATTCCTGATACACCATGAGCCCCCGAGAAGGCTAAAGAGGGAAACCTGACCCATAGTTTAGACGATGAGGATTTTGTATTAACCAAGCATGAAGGATCACTTAATCTGGATAAGCAGGGAAGAAATTGAGATATTTGTGGAACCAGGAGAATTGAGCCAAAATGTTTGGTTTTAACACCTGTGTATAGGAGTGTGCCAGTGTACCTGTGTAATGGGCATGGGTGTGCTTATTGGGAATGGAGAAGGGGTGACCCGTACAGCATAGAGAACCCGACAAAAGTAGACAGGTTTCCCATTATCTGGGGAAGGAGTGAGCGGCAGACTGATGTTTGTAAAGGTGATGAAATCCTACTAACCACCAAGTCTATTAAGCTCTCCGATGCAGGTACCTATACCCTGGGATTGGAAAGAAACGGGCCGGATACGATGGGGATGGTTACCGTCACAGTACTGCCAAAACCACCACCAGTTCCAACAGGCCAGGTTCAGCCGAACTCCTCCACCACTTCAAGACCGGGTGCCACATCATCACCTAAGCTCTCCAATCCGGTACAGGTAATAAATGTAAAGGATATATCAGACAGTAACCAATTGGGGACTGAAACTGGATATGAGGGTAGGGAGAACATGTGGTTAGCCTATATGAGATACACCGCACAAAACACTTAATAGAAAAGACTGTGTGATCTGTGGACATGCTAGACCTGCTCTGGCTACTCACCCATTTGCCCTAAGCAGTGGGGAGGTTGGATGTGCATATTGGAGGGTTTTTACCATAACAAGCTAAATTCGACCCTGTGTAAAGCTCTGAGTCTTGTGTTCCCAGAAGTCCCCCCCAGAAGGCACCGTGGGGAGTTGGGGCATATGGGGGATATTACAGCTGTATCACTGGTACAGGTAGGGGTATAGACTATGGGAGGCTCCCTACTGCATCACTAATGTCACTATTAATGCCACCTGGCCCGTTGAAGGGCTGAACCAAACTATAGAGGTGTTGCTGATGTATGGTGGATGTGTGGACCTGTCAGGCGGTTGACCTCCATTTTGAAAGAAGACTGGCAGGGCACATGTGCTTTGGCCAGTCTGATAACACCATTGACTACTATTGAGGTTACAGCTAACCAACTCCTGGGAGCTACACATGACACAGAGGCGCGGGACCAACCCAGGAGACGGCAGAAACGTGACGCTCCTTGGTCCGAGGGTACAGATAACATCCACACCAACCTGTTGGGGTTCCCTGTAGGGGTCCCCCACGAATTCTAGGCGTTAAACAGAAATGATGGTCTGTGGCATTTGTTGCCCATTATTGGCCCAGCTATTGTTGATGCTAAGCAAACTGCCTAGATCAACTCACACTTCACTTAAGGGGATGGCTGAACAATTGGATGCCACCTCTCGAACCAGTAGACAAAATAGACTAGCACTAGACATGATTCTGGCCAACCAGGGAGGTGTTTGTACAATGTTTGGAGAACAATGTTGCACGTTTATTCCTAACAATACCAGTCCGGATGGGAGCAATTCAAAAGCTCTGAGCGGGTTGGAAAAGTTATGTGGAGATAAAGGGTTGTATTTCTTATGTTAATGTGTTGTGCTGCTTGCATCATACCTTGTCTAAAGAAATCTGTTACAGATGTAGCGAAGGATGCTGGTATGATGCCTTTGATGCTCCGGATGGAGATGCTGATACTGAGTCAAACTACAGGAGAAAGATGGGTCTGACTGAGGATGACCCTTGGTTTGCTGTGGGTGAAGTGGTCGTATAATAAAAATTAATAATAATAAAAATAATCAATATACTTTTTATCCAGGTCATTACATTTGTCCTCCCTGTTGTGAAGGTTTGAAGTTCCCGGGTGGCAAGGAGCCCACCTGGTACAAGATGTATAGAGGGAGAGACCAGAGGGTTTAATTTTTTAAAATATATATTCTGTCTGTAATCATGTTGTTGTGATGACACCCTGGGGGGTGTCAAAAGGGGGAATATAAAACCCCACCGATGCTTTTTATTTTTGTTTTGCATAAAAATTAGAAATTTCATGAAAATAAATAACGGTATAAGAACAGCTGTTTAGGTACTTCCTGCCAGTTCTCTGATCTACCCTGCTCGGAGATACAGTGAACCCGTATATACGAAAATTGCATTTGCCATTCATTGTTTGCGGTAATTAAACATAATTAAAGAAAGTTAGCAGACCTTGCTATTTATTTTTCCTGATACCGAATGTGTTACACGCAGCGTTCACAGAAGCAAGCCGTAACGGGCCCTCTGATGAGCAAATTACATTTTAGGTGGGACTTTCCAGCCTCCAAGGGCTGTGGATATTTAAGTGATAATGCTGGAGAAGCTGGTGTTTGGATATATTGGCACGGGTGTTTATAGGCCTGAGACGAAGTGCCAATACAGGTACAGGGAGTGAAGGTTTAATAACTGAAAGACATTAAACAGAACAGGAACAGCGTCTAGACAGGAACACACAACACCACGCAATGCGTACACAGGGAACACCACGAGGAACAGATAGACATACAGGGTCAACCACGTGATGGAGTCCATGTGAGTCCAATGAGCGCTGCTGCGCGTAGTGATGGTGACAGGTGCATGTACAGACGGGTAGCCTGGCGTGGAGGGGGAGTGGGAGCAGGCGTGACAATATCCTCCAAACACCGGCTTCGAGAATACATCAATAACAATGAGCTAATCAGGTACGATTTCACCCTGCATAAAAAAATGTGCTCTCTTGTTAGGACACTACTGTTCAGAGGAGCTAACCAACAACACAGCTAACACTATAACTCCAAATTGGAGCTGGAAAGACAGCAAACTAGCTGCCCTTCGTTTCGTTTGACCTTTTTTCAATTGACATTTGTTTGTATAAATCCATAAAAATTATGCCAGCTGATTCAGGATTTTGACTGGCTGAGAAACGCTGCCTGGCATCTCTCTTTCTCGTTTCCGATTCCAGACCCCTACACGTTTATTACTATGGGACAGTTGGAGATCGAATTTGAATATTTGAAACAATGTTGCAAATGTCGGAGAGAGACTAATGTTCATACAAATCTGGACTGTTGAAAACTAAATATTAGTCTAAAAGAAATGTGAGATCATGTCTAGATGCTTTTTATAATGGAGATCAAGTTTAGGGAGAGAGAGACGGAACACTGGCTAGCAGACCTAATCCCTTTATTAAAGCTGAGTCTGGATCTGCATCCTAAATGGCACTCTATACAGTGCACTACTTTTGACTAGACCCCTATGGGCCCTGGTCAAAAGTAATGCATTGTATAGTGAATAGGGTGTAATTTGAAATGCAGTCTGGATCTCCTCAACACAATTATACAGATGAGTTTCCCCCGTTCCACTGTGCCTGAGGTTACGGTAAAGCCACTCACATGGAGTGGGCTTACGACTGCTTCTCTTCGCCTCAGCCTCTGAGAGAGGGGCTTCCCTGCTAGGATGAATGGGCCATGATAAAGTCCTCTTTTTCAATATGTCTAAGTCCTCTTCTGAAAGTAAGTATTACCTTCTTTGTCTCCCCAAGTTAGGCAAACATAGAGTAGTCACATTAACATGTGGTGAATAAATATCATATGTCACATCATACTAAACTCACGTACCAGGCTTCACGGTTACGGATGCAGAATACATGCAAGAATATAGCAGCTGGCCGTAAGACTCACACGCTCCTGTAACTTCAAATATATACAACCTGAAGTATATACACTGAGTGCACAAAACATCAGGAACACCTTCCTAATATTTAGTTGCACCCTTTTTCCCCCTCAGATCAGTCAGCCTCAATTCGTCGGAGCAGGGACTCTACAAAGTCTCAAAAGCATTCCACTGGGACCATTCTTGATACACACAGGACAATGTTGAGCGTCAAATACCCAGCAGCGTTGCAGTTCTTGACAAACTCAAATCGGTGTGCCTGGCACCTACTACCATACCCCGTTCAAAGGCACTTCAATACTTTGTCTTGCCCATTCACCCTTTGAATGGCACACATACACAATCTATGTCTCAATAGTCTCAAGGCTTAAAAATCCTTCACTAACCTGTCTCCTCCTCTTCATCTACACTGTGACATCAATAAGGGATCATAGCTTTCACCTGGATTCACCTGGTCCATCTATGTCATGGGAAGAGCACTCATGTTTTGTACACTCACTGCTTTAATACTGCTAATTAATTTGGCAGACAGCAATGTTGTATTTCACACTAGAAACTCTGAATTCAATATACTGTATATGATTCATCAAGCCCTTCTCTGCCAAGGCAGAGTTAGAGGAAGATGTAAGTACGCATTTCACCTGTTCTACTCAGCGCATGTGATAAATACATTGATTCGATTTTCTGATAGAATATATTTGTCTCCATATTGAGGCCTTTTCTACCTCTTTCAAGGCCGTGCCAATTAAATAAATACGTGAATGTCATGCAACTTCAGACCTTCTAACACCAATATAGCTTTTGTTGAGCAAGCAAATATCGCCATCAAGTTGACATACATCAATTCACTTTTATTCATTGACATTATTTCTACTATAATATAAAGCTCCATAATGAATATCTTAATACTGCACTATGGATACCATTATATATCCTTATAGAAGTCATAAAATGACTAAGCCTAGTTCATACCCTTCGTGTGTAACACAAGAACGATTCACAAAATGCTGATCCTGCGTTCTTGTGTAGTGTTTTTTGTGTAGCTGCTTGTAGTTATTTCTTGTGTACTTATGTAGGGTATCAACTACGCTTTAGTCCCATGTCATGAAATGAATACCTAAATTAAAATGAAAAATTATGATAGATACAATATTAATCAAAATCTGCAATACAAATGGTTTATTAAAACATCCATTAAAAAGTATGTAAGTGATTGAAAAATAAAATACATAGTTCCTCAAATCCCAAAAAGTTTAGCACCACTTTCCTAATCGTAAGAGTAGAAGCTGCTGTCGGCCTACCCTCCTTGTAATTCTTTAATTTAGGCTAAATATCTACATCAAATGTAGAGGCTGCAATGGACGTGGATCAATGATTACAATAGGGAGAGAGCATCAGATGTACAGCACATCTAGTCAATTGGTTGGGCTTCTTAGCTTATCTTCCTAATC